>NC_143485.1:37599298-37752591 GCF_027475165.1 Benincasa hispida | reverse complement strand
TTGGATTTTGGCCCAATATTTAAAAAAAAAAAAAAAATTGTCCTACGTTTGAAAGGTTAAAAAAAAAAATTAAAATCACGACTTCACAATTAAAGTAATTTATGCTTTTGGTTTTAAATCATCGTAATTTGATATACTAGTTCAGTTGTGTAAATAATGTTTTTGTAATTGGGGTTGATGAGAGATTTATGTGTGCTTATAATAAATTTTCACATAATAGATCTTTTTGTCAGTGATTTTTTATTTGATTGGGACTTTTTTATGGTAATTCTTGTGTTACCAATTTCATTATTTTCTTTTTGATTCTATATTTTTTTTCTTATTTATTGGTAATATGATATTTTTTTTTCTAACATAAAATACGCTTAATACTCATTCATTTAATAGAATCAAAGTCTCTACATAACTTTAGTAAGTTATAAATTTGCTTGCAATGAAGAGTCATTTCCAGGGTGTTTAGGACTACCATTTCCCTGCTTTCAGGTTGAAATTGATTCCAAATTTCTTTGAAACCTCTTGGTTAGGAATGCTAGATATGCAAATGAGAGTCAAATTTTTGTTGATGCTATTCGAAATTTTGATCCGAATGGATCTATTCTCGGGTTCCATTGGGTTCATTGTCGATGTAATTCTGTTGCTCACGATTTAGTTTCTTATATCCACAGATGTCGATATTCAATTGTGTGGTTTAAAGACCATCCTCCATGGATACACTCTATTCTTCACTCAATTCCTTTTGTCTTTAATTTCTTTCTTAGTATGTTAAACTTAATCTATATATAATTTAAACTTAGTAAACAATTGACTTCTACCGGGTGAGAAACCTAAAATACAAGGTGAAAGGTGTGTTTTAACCCTAAATCATACAAATTCTTGATGACCCTAATTAAGATGCTAATGTTAATTATTTAATAAAGCAAAACCTATTTTGGACGAAAAAAAGGAGAAATTATTTGATAAAGGTACCACAATGCGGCTCACAATTTGATGTTTGAGAGGTAAGTACCTCAAATTTATATAATCCATGATAAATTATTTAATAAGACTGTAATAATGTAGTTGACAGTTTTTCATTATTAAATATATAGACATATACATCTCACATCTCAAATTTAAATTTAGTGAAGCAATTGTATAATGGTGATCTAACCATATAATTTTCCCATAAAATCTAATCATATACATGAAAGAGTAATAGCAATGGGTAGCACATTTAAAGTTAATAATTAAATGATAAATTCTTATTAGCGATATGAGACTTTGAAGTTAGATCT
The DNA here is from genome assembly GCF_027475165.1 of Benincasa hispida. Classification (NCBI taxonomy): domain Eukaryota; kingdom Viridiplantae; phylum Streptophyta; class Magnoliopsida; order Cucurbitales; family Cucurbitaceae; genus Benincasa; species Benincasa hispida. The sequence goes on along the minus strand of NC_143485.1, from coordinate 37,751,317 downwards.
AAATTTTGCTATAGTTGCAAATACTTTGGGTTTGATTATTATATTTGCAACTGCCTTTAGATGAAATGATTTAGCTTAGCTAAGTTAGAGTAGTAGTAGGATTAATTAAATTAAATTAAATGTTTAACTACTATTTTTGTCCCTCTACTTTTTACTTTTGTTTGTTTTGGTCATTGTACTTTTAAAATGTTCATTTTGGTCCTTATATTTTTAACTTTAATTTACTTTGACATTTGTACTTTCAAAATGTTCATTTTGATAATTGTACTTTCAATTTCGGTTTATTTTAGTCATTGAACTTTCAAAAAACAATATTTTTGATTCTTTAAAGATGAAGTAAACATAGAAATGAAAGGACCAAAATGGTCACCTTTTGAAAGTAGAAGGATTAAAATTAATATTTTGAAAGTATAGAGACGAAATGAAAAAAAATTGAAAATACAATGATGAAAAGAGTATTTAAACCTAAATTAAATTAATAGAAACTCTTTTTATTTTTTAAGAGAAGAATGAAGAAGAAGAAATTAAGAAAAAGTGTTTATTCCCTAGTTTTCATTAGTAGATTATGATGATTACATAGAAACTAGGGAAAATGGGGTCATGAATTTGTGGTTTATACGAGGAGAGAAGTTGAAAGGCCTAAACTTTGGAAACAAATAAACCGCACCACCCTCTCTTCAAAGTTCAAACGAGGTTTAATCTTTTCTTCTTGGAAGTCACTTCCCAACATTGTAAAGTCCGAAAGGGAAAAAACAAACTCACTAAATAAACCTAGTCAATTCTGACTTGAATTAGGGTTTTTTCCCCCTTTTTTTGGTTTCTTATGTGCCTCTACAATACCCACATTGAATGCAATTAGACCTCATGAGTGCAAAGGTGAAGATAAGCAAACAAACAAAATATATAATATATATTTTTTTTAAAAAAAGAGTTGACTTTTTGGTATGAAAGAGTAAATGCTGATGGGTATATGTTTGACTCTTTTTAGTGATACAGCCCATGTAATGATCTCATTCAGTCAGGTCAGCCAAGTATATATAAAATCTCTCTACATATACACAACCCTCAATTTGTCTCTTTATTTCAAATCCTCTAATTCCCATTTCCCTTTTTTCCTTTTTCCCATTTCATTTCTTTCTGACACACACACACACACACACACAAAAGTAGAAGATATATCAAGAAGAAGAAGAAGAAGAAATTAGGCAGCAGTTGTGAAATGATGGGAAGGCCACCTTGTTGTGACAAAATTGGTGTAAAGAAAGGGCCCTGGACTCCCGAAGAAGATATCATCTTAGTTTCTTACATTCAAGAACATGGCCCTGGCAATTGGAGATCCGTTCCAACTAACACTGGTAAAAAAATTTATTACTTAGTTTCTTCCTCTAAATTTCTTTGGTTTTTGCATTTAATTTTTGTACCTACCCTTTTTAATTTCTCAACCCCTCTTCAATCCCTTTTTTTACTTTTTCTTCTTCTAAATATATAAAATTTGTTACTTTTGTTCTTTCTTTTTGTTTTTGTTCAATCAGGTTTGCTAAGATGTAGCAAGAGTTGTAGATTGAGATGGACTAATTACCTCCGTCCAGGTATCAAGCGTGGCAATTTCACTGATCATGAAGAGAAAATGATAATCCACCTCCAAGCTCTCCTAGGCAATAGGTATTTTCCAAAATTCCTCTCTCTCTCTATTCTCTATTGTTTACGGTTTTCTAATTAATTATCTATACAATTCGCTTTTATTCATCGATTTTCATACCCTAATTTATTTCCCTTCTTTGCTCCGATTCGTACCTAATTCATGGTTATTATGTGGAAAATGTTGGAAACAGATGGGCAGCTATAGCATCGTACCTTCCGCAGAGAACGGATAACGATATAAAGAACTATTGGAACACTCACTTGAAAAAGAAGTTGAGAAAGATGCAATCTTCTGGAGGATGTGAGAGTGGTGTTGGGCAATCACAAAGTAATACACTTTCAAAAGGCCAGTGGGAACGAAGGCTTCAAACAGATATTCACACAGCTAAAAGAGCTCTTTGTGAAGCCCTTTCCCTTGATAAAAAGCCTAATCTTGAAGATTATAACAATAATCTCATGATCTTCCAAGCACAACCAGCTCCACCACAACCACCACCACCACCACCAACTACTACTACTACTTATGCATCAAGTGCTGAAAATATTGCAAGATTGCTTGAGAGTTGGATGAAGAAATCACCAACAAAATCATCAGAAATTACAACAACAACAACAACACAAGTTTGTATAAGTGAAGGATCACAAATTAGTGCAACCAATAATTACAACAATAACTCACCAGATCATCAACACCCCAACAGCAATAATTTGGATGGCTTCTTCAATAATAATTATTCTTCAAATTCATCAGCAAATCAAGAAGAAGCTGTTCCTCTTACTTTTCTAGAGAAGTGGTTGTTTGATGATGCAGCTTTGGCTAGTGTTCATGATAATGATGATCATGACTTAATTAGTGTTTCATTAGAAGAAGCTCAAAGTGAAGGTCTGTTTTAATTAATTTTGGTTTAATTTTAGCAAAATGTCATTAAGGAGTACTTTGCGTGTGTGTGTGTGTGTCTTAAGAGCTTCTACTTCTATCGTGTGTACATGACCACCACACCAAAAACCCAACAAACAAAAGTGTAAATTAACATAGTTAAGAAAAAAAAATATATATAAATATGTATATATATTTCACATATACATAAATTATGTGCTATATATATATATATCTATATCTATATGTATACGTGGGAATAAAAATCTTATATTATTTTCTCCATGGACTATGATGATCTGATACTATATCCTTATCTGCCTAATTTAGGAAATTAATTAGGGTTTAACTTAATTAGATCAGATTAAAATTGATTGGATGTCTATGTTCTTTTGCCCCTTCAAAGTAAGGTTTTATCTATGCATATTCATAATGTTATTGTACTGTTCATATAATGCTAAATTGTACATTAGTGAGTGATTAAAATTTAGGGGGATATACTTTGAGTTCAAATTAAATCTACATTCTATAACATTTAAAAAAAAAAAAAAAAAAACAAGCAAACAAACTATTATTTCTGATATAAAAGCAGTGAGTAGATAAGATAATAAATAGAAATTCAATCCCCTGTAATTGTAGGTCAATAATTCAGTGAGGTCATAATTTGAGTAGATGACCATCAAGAAACAGCAACAGTTATTAGGATTTTTTTTTAGTTTAAAAATGGTATGGTAATGATGTTTTATTCACTTAATTATGTTTAGATTGATATTAAGATCGTATTAATGTTCATTACGTAATTAGCTTCTTATTAACCCATTTATATGATAAGTTCTTATTAATTATGATTAAACCAAAATATGTATGACTTGTGAGCTCATTTAAATTTTGGCCGACCTGAGCTATATGAACAGATATGAGCTATTCCTAATTTATGAGAGGCTGGAGTAGGAGTGACAAAGGAATGCCCCTCTTTTGATTCGTCTTAGATTGAAAATTATATTAAAAAAATAGTTAATATCTTAGAACTATCATGTTAATAAAGTTTGAATGTAAAATTGTAATCACCATGTAATACCGAGGATTCTGCACCTAATAGCTCTGACATTCTTATTTGTCTTTGTTAGAGTTGTGTGATTGATGATTTTTTTTCTTAAAATTGTTATCATTTTTCAATGGATTACTGTTAGAATGTCTTAACATGTGTGTTTTCGAGTTGTTTTATGTTGAGATGTTGATCTGCAAATATTTTGTTTTTTTATTGGGAAGATTTTGACTGTTTACTTTCTTTGAATCAGTTTCCTTCTATGCCAGTTTCAGAATATATTGGTATCGTCAGCTTTTGCGTTTCGTTTTGTATATTTAAAAGTGTTTTTTATTGTTTGCTAGGATTTGCACATTTTGATTAAAAAGATTCTTCATTGCGGTTGTCTTGTAAAAGTGAATAAAAATCACAAATGTGTAACCTTCTAGATGAAGGCTCTATGTGTGTATTCTTATCTCATCAATACTCATTTAGAATTTGTTGTCGAGTGTGTAACAAGTTGAGAAGGGATTTTCTAATTTAGGGAAAGCCTAAGTTCATAGAGTGAAGTGACCTTCATTGGAAGGAAGAAAGATAAACTATTTGAGAGTTGGAGTCTCACACGTACGGAGAGCCTAAGTGTTCATCTACTAATATAATCATGCTTAAGGCGATCCTAAGGTATATTGAGAGAGAGTCTCACATTTAGGAGAAACTTAAGTGCTATTTTAAGAAGTCAAGCTTGACATGTGCCATTGTTATTGCTTGTAACAACAAATAAATACAATGTTGTAATTACTTTACTTTATATTAGTGAATTTATCTTTCTTGGGTAGATTACCTCCGGATATAGACAGTATTTCATCGATTGTGTTACCAACTCATATGTTCATTGTTCTTTGTGTTGTTTTACAAAGTGTTGTAGCATTCTTGTTAACATCTGCAATTGTGTTATATTACCTTTCTAGTTTTTCGATCTTGAACTATTTCTAAGAGTGAAGAATATTGCCACAAGCCGAAACAAGTCATTTAAAGATTTTTTGCCCTTACTCACACGATTTTTAGGAGGTTACCCAACATGGGAATGTTCCAAGTTGGGCACACTTAACCATAATTTTATACTTTGATCAAGATTTCTCTCATTTGTATGTGATCTTGATTTATGTATATTCTTCCCGACTTGGACGTTACAGACATTTTGTCATTTTGTATAAAATTTGAATATATAATAAGACTAAATTATTACATATCAAAATCCAAGAACTAAAGGTCCATTTGATAACGACTATTTGATTTTTTTGTTTTTGAAAATTAAACTTATAGATACTACTTTCATCACACCAAATTTGCCCAATTTTTCCTTTTTTTTTTTCTCAAGTAAAATTTAATTTGCTTCACTTATATATTGACGATCATTTTTAATAATGGGATCATTCTAAAATTTAATAATTTTTAATAATATTTAAAACATTAATAATCAATGTACTCTTTTATATGCTGACTACAAATTATGCAAAAGTATAGGTAGGCTGGTAAGGACATAATAAATATAAAGCAGTGACAGTGAGGTCATTGCTGTTGTCTTGTTTTTTCACAAGAGAATATGTTATGAATATCATCCATTAAATTAAAACTCTCTTTTTCCAACCTCTGAATCATATTATCATATTCACTAGAAACCACTCTGTATTGTGTTTCTATGGATCAGGAATTTGCCTTGGAAATCTCAACAAAAAGAAAAAAAAAATATTGGCAACAATCCTCTTAAATGCCTTTCATTATACCAAACCCAACATTTTCTTTTCTTTTCTTTTCTTTTTACTTTTATTAGTTTTGAAATTACATTTTTTTCTCCCAATTTTCAACCTCAACTGTCTCAAACTCATTAATTGCAGGTGCAAGAAAAACAATCATATAGCTCTCTATTTCTTTTATGCCTGGCTTTTTCACAAGAAGGCAGCACAATGGGATTGGATTTAACCATAAACTCTTTCACACACACACACCATATATATATATATATATATATATGACTCTAACTTTATATGATATTGATATTAAAAGAAATCAAATATTAGATTTAATTGCCAACGAGCGTTTAACTCAACTTACATCTATATATATTAAAGACTAAGAGATTCGTGATTCAAATCCTTTCATTATGGAGTTATACTAAAAGAAGGATTTTAATTAATCAGGACAACTTTAAAGTCAGTCATCCAGTTTATATATTTATCACAATAATTATGGATATGGTTATAATAGTTAAGTTATGCATGGCGGCAGATGTGGAAATCAATTTCTTAATTTATAATTCCACCTTTCTTTTATCCCACAATGTCAACTACTGCGGCCACCTTTTCTTATTTTCCTTGAGGAAAAAAAGTTTAAATACTATATATTTTGCATTTTTTTTAAATTTTAGTTTACTCCCAGTCATTCAACTTTCAATAATATGCCTTGAATAAAGTTTTTTAACTACAAAAATTTTCTAATAGATCCTAGCATTTTGAATTTTACCTCCATTACATTTTTAAAATTTTTAACTTTGTATCGAGTAGGTTGTTGACCTATTTAACAATTTTAAAATTCACGGACCTACTATAATGAGATGTTTTGAATCTGATATCTAGCGCTTCAAATGACCAAATACGAGAGTCTTCCTACCGGTTAGTAAGTTGGGATCGAGAGAAGAGACACCCTAATCGAGATTCAGGGTAAATGCCTCCGAAACTTAAGTTGTGTTTGTATTTATGTTATTTGTGCTATTTACAATTTTATTCCTAAGGTTTAGAGTACACTATATGAACTATCTAACCCTACTGGCGTCTCTGACTTAGTAATATGAATTATCCTCTCTAATAGTAAATTGTTTTCCTAATGTAGCTAACACAATATTAATAAATCATGTAAATCTTTATGTCGATTTTTTACTGTTTACACTCTTCTGCTTATCTTTATTTGTCATTTTCATAACATACTACATACAGAACTGAATCTTAGAATTTTGGTAAAAATGAGATCCCATTTGTTGTACGAAAGATAGTTTTACATATATAAGATACACAAGTGTAAAATCCAATAACTTATTATACAATTTTTAAAGTTAAAAAATCAAATAGATGGAAAGTTTATAGACTAGATTTATAATTTAACTAAAAAAAAAGTTAATAATATTCCATTTATTACATGGGGGTGAAATAGGGAAAGTATGAAAAAGTTTGAAAATTTTGATATCTTTTTGTTGTGGACCATATGAACACAGAAGCCTATGTGTTAAAGTTTGGGAGTTCTGTTTTTGGATCTTGTGGTTCATATTCCAAAAACAGAGGGAGGGAGAGAGAATAAGAAAGGGTGGGAAATGGGACCATCATCTTTATTCTTCTTTACACCACACCATCTCATTGAGTCCTTGTGTGCAAGTCCTTTCCTTTATTGCCCTTTTTCCTTGAAACTTCCCTACACCTTAGGGTTTCTTTTCCATGTTATTTAAGGTCAAAAATCAACACAGAATTATACTATATTTTATAATTTCTTTCTCTCAATTTTCTTTTGAAAAGATAACTCAATAAAAATACAGGTAACGTACAATACACTCGAAGCAAACATAATTCAACAATGATTGGTCACATATAATTATCGATATATATATATAAACATGGTCATAGAGCTCGTAAATGAGTCCATGAACTTTTTCACCAATCAAGGAGTGGAGTCATTAGCAACTTCGTGATCTTTTTAAGAAAATTTTTGGAACCATGCATTATCGGCTTCTCTTGCATTCAAGGAATAGGTGAGGTGTATATTGGTAAGGCTTAGAGTGTGTTTGGAATGCATTTTCAAGTATTTAGTTTAAAAAATAAGTCATTAAAAAAAAATTTGGAGTGTTTGATAACTACTCAAAATAGCTTTCGAAGAGTATTTTCAAAATTTTTTATCAAAAGTGTTTAAATAAAAATGAGTTTTCTTAAAAAAATATTTTTTTCTTAAGTCAATCCAAACAGACCTTTAAGCTACGCGTTCAAATTTCCTCTAGTAATGTTTTCAATTCAAAAGCCCATATGATAGATTAGTGTTTTAGATAATCACAAATTAAAGAAAAGAGGCTAGCAATATCTCCTCTCAAAGATATAGTTAATCCTTTGTATTAAATCATTTGTTTTTTTCCCCTAAATTTTACTACAAAATATTGGAAATGACTTACAACCACTTGGGCTTATATGGCCCATAGTAAGTCTTGACATGGAAGAGACTTTAGTTGTCACATATTAGAAGATTATGAGCTGAAAAGTGAGTATGTATATAAATATTAGATGTCTTTTAAAATTTTGTTGTTGGAATGTCTTAAATCTGTTATCTGGCACTTTGAATATAAAAATCGTTGTATTTATATTCATGTTACGATTTTGGCCTTATGTTTATGAAAGTGATAGAAATGGTAGTTAAGTCTTTTTCTCCACATGCGCTCTGCCTTTGATAACTACAATTTCAGATAAAAAATTGCTATTTTAATTTCAAATGTTAAAAAAATGTTTTGTGCCATTATTCCAAATATGAAAACTTAATTCCATATCAGTTTTCTAAACCCGAACGTTTTGTTTTTTCTTGTTAAAAAACAATAGAGGACTTTCAAATCTAGACAAGCCAATTCATCATCCTCTTCCTCACTTTTCATATTGATTTTGAGTATCTTTCTTTTTGATTTTCAACCCATCTCTAATGAGTACACGTTCAAGATGGTTGTGCTAACTTTGGGAAGCAACCAACTTACACGTCGTATCAAAATCATGCTAAATTTACTTTCAAGACAGTAGGTATTCAATGACACAACGATCTAGTTCTGTATTGTCAATGATGAACACAAAACACATTTTAAGGTAAATAATCAATCCTTATCATTTTGGTATCCTCTTCTTACACCTACATTTGTTACACTTAGGCATTCCTCTAACACTCTATTTGTAACTAGAATAGTAATCTCCAATTTCAAATGTTTTATAAATGTTAAAAAAATGTATTTTTAGGGAAAAAAATGGTATTTTCAATTGTTTAAAAAATAATTCCAAACAAGACTATAAGTCATCTATATCATATATAGAAATATCGCCAAAGAAATCAAACAAAAGCATGGTTCATCAAAGAAACCCATTTGAAGCTCCAATTACTTGGCATCCCAATCCCTAAATCCCCTAATTCATGGAGTGGGTGTAAGGATATGAAGAGACAAAGCCTAAACAAGCCCAACACCTAATGTCATGATGTTGGCCACATTAGGGGTGTTCAAAAAACTCAATGACTCGAAAAAATCGATCAATCCAATCCAACCCGTACAATTTGGATTGGGTTAAGTTCAAATAAATAAGTTATTTTTGGATTGGGTTGGTTCAAGGGTTCACCTAAAATAACCAAGTAACCAAAACCGATCTGAACTTATATTTATCTTTGTTTTATTTAATTTCATTTCTTTTTAAATAATTTATTATCTAATAACTCATAAAAAAGTTTTTTAGCACTTTGGAAAGGAAATTTGCATTACACAAATTGAAATTGAGTTGTTAATCTCAATTCAATATATAAAAATAATTAAATCAAATTTCTACATATTAACATTTTACTTATTTTTAAAACAAAAATTTAAATTTGTGACCCGAGTAATCCGAACCAACCCAACTTAAACAAGTGGGTTCATTTTTTAATAAGAACTAGTTGGGTTGAAGAAATTTACGATCCGAACAATTGAGTTGCATCTAAAAAGCATTTCAAACCAACCCAACCTACCAACACTCTTAGCCACATGGATTGGTTGGGCTTACCAAACTGAGCATACTATTTGGGCTAGCTACTCCTCTAACATGTCAAGGTATATATATATAGAAGCATCACTATTCCATTGGACTAAAAAGAAAAGCAAAAGAAAAAGGGGGTAATGGATTGATGTAGATATCCAACTGATTTTGTCTGTATAAGGAGCCCCTTATATATATATATATATATAGGAGAGGGTTAAAATAGGAAATTATGGGGTTCAACTTTTTATTTTTTGTATTTTGTCCTGTTTCATGTTTTTCTTTTTATGGGGGTGAGATGAGAAATGAGGGGCCTAAAAGAGAAGAAGCTTAATGAAGAAACCACTTCCCCAAGTCATATAGTGGGGCAATTCCAATGCTCCCACCAATGACTATGATTAAGTGGGTGGTTGCTTTGTCCTCTCAATTGTGGGAAGCAAAGAGGGTTTATTATTATTATTGGTTCTTAATGCCAAAATCTCACCAATTTTTGAGGGTCCTATAGCCCACAATCTCAGCCCATCATCATAAGAATCTTAGTCTGTTATACCAAACCATTAGGGATACAAGGACAGGTTCTTTTGATTGATGGCATTTGATGCCCAAATTGGGCCTCCTCTTCATCTATTTAATTAAGCCAGATGCTTTTTGTCTAAAGCAATCTTTTCCACTATGCTCAAAACATCGCCACATTCCAAGAACTTAGTCCTTGTTTTTGTTTGTCTTGGATCAACAACCATCGGGTCGATAATTGATGTTTTTATCTACTGAAATGAATTTGAACTGACTACGTAATAATCATAAAAAATGAACATTGATCTATATTGTTGTATAGGTTTTAATTAATGTAAAATGATCATCTTTTAAGAGAGAATGAGGGTCGTCTGTAGTGCTTTTTTCTCCCAACTCTCTCTTCACCTTTTCACCTTCACCAGCCGCTCGTTCTTGCACTTCCCCTTCCATGTTGTTGCATTAACTCACTCCAAGTTCCATTAAATATAGTTACGCCTACTTTACACCTTCCACTCTCATTTTCCAAATTATTGCTTTTGTTAGACACATTCCGCGCTTTTGCTTTATAAAAAAACGTTCTAGAGAAAACATCATGCTCGTGACTAAAATGGGACTACAAATCCTTTTCTATATCCCTCCCTGAATCCCTGGACTGGCTAAAAGCCACTTTCAAGACTCTCTTAGCTACGATCCCCTCAAACAAACCACTTCTTTTAGGAGAGAATATTGTCTCTGGGTCGAAAAGATAAGCAACAAGCGTGGGAATATTGCTCAAATTTACCAGGTGAATGACAAAGGACCAAAGTGTTGCATTCTTGTACATGTGGGTTATGAAAAAAATGGATGGACATCTTTCCCACCCATGCTCACTTTTAGTGAAGAAAAGGATAAATTTTTTATCAAGGGCAATCAATTACTCTGACTCTACTTCATCTGAAGATGACACCCAAAACGATCATATTCGAAAGTGTTCTCACATCTAATATAAACTTTATCCCTTGACCAACGGATGAAGAAGAATCTTAAATCACCGATTGACTAAAAAACATAAACTTATGAGTGAAGGTAGATTTTAATTATAATATCATATCTAATTGACCACGTGGTCATTATTCATAGACGTTTTCTTCACAATGATTGGAGCAAGAGAGCAAAACGACTCTGTTTTCTCCTACAAAACATTACATGGCAGACAAAGCTCTAATGTTATATCCCTTAAAGACAAGGATCAGGTTAGAAATATTTGCAATAACCATGGATGGGTCACAATGGATCGCTTTTATGTTAAATTTGAGAAATGGTCTGCTACGTTACATGCATCTCCTAGCCTAGTTCCTAGTTAAGGAGGATGGGTTAGTTTTATAGGTGTCCCATTACATGCATAGCAAATGAACTCTTTTGTCCAAATTGAAGATGCTTGTGGAGGTTTTGTTGAAGTGTTCAAAACCACATGAATGGAGGTCAATATTATTAAAGCTGTTATTGAAAGGATCGAATCCTAACGTGGAAGTGTATGAACACGTGTGTCAACAATTTTAATTCTGAAAAATCAAGAAAAACTGAAAAAACATAATAAGTTCATATGGGAAGGAATTACGTTGTTATAGGGAAAGTAATCTTATCCTTGAAGACTCTCTTCTACGTAATTCCTTCCCAAACAAACTCCAAAATTCTCCCTCAAACAAAATCCAATAGGACACTACCATTAGTGTTACCTTGTTATCCTCAAGCAAGAACCGGATGGTGAGATCCAAACTCATAGGACGAGAAGTTGAATTATACAGAGAAATTTTCTGTAAAACACCTTTTGAAAGAGAGCTTTCTATGAGTGTTGAGAGCTTGTAAGAATTCAAATAGAGCACTTGAGTGAATGATACGCTATATTATTCTATATAACTATGCCAAAAAAATCACCACTAAGTGAGAGAGGGAGTTAATTAGAGGAGGAGTTATAACTTCCCTCCACTAACTCGTTAGACAACTCCCCATGGAGTTATCTTATTTAAATGATTTATTTAATTTATATTAAATATAATTTAATATATAACTAAATAGATAATAATACTTAATTAACATTTAATTAATCAATAAGTTAAATATCACATATTTAACTAAAATTATATTTGAATCATATTCAAATATAATCCTCTCTCATAACCTATAGTTTTAATATGGATCACATTCACATTAATTTTAACCTATAGTTTTATGTGAATCTCATTCATATAATTAATATTTGAATCTTATTTAAATATATATCTCTCTTCTATTATAAAGTTTAATTTTGAATCTCATTGAAAATCAACTTTATATTATAATGTATCCATATACATTATATTATTTGCTTCTCATATAATTAATTTATATTCCCTTATTTAATTATTTGAACAATTCAAATTAATCCAAACTAAATGATTCTTGTTTTATCCTTAATGAACTAGTAAGGGAACCTAATAGACCTACAGATTAGAAACCCTCATGATATGGGGTTAATTAATTAAACTTTTTATTTAAAATAAACAACATTCACTAACTGCGAGTCATTCTACTAAAGACCCATAGTTGCACTATTCGCACTGTAAATATATTTTTGTGTCCACGACACTCTAACTATGTCAATATACGGAAGCTATTATGATTCAAAGCACTTTAATTACATCAATTTGAGTAGATTAGCATGCATGTTCATGGAAAAAAAAAGCCAGAAATAAGATTTCAAGAACACAATCTTTGATGAATCCTCAAATTGCTCTAAATCTCCACGAGTTTCTTCATCAATCATTGAAGCAGATTACTACAAGAATCTTCTCTACTATTCTCAGGGCATTAGATAAGGTCGTGGGATCCAAATTGAGGTGAATTTGGAAAGATGAAGAGAAAACCTTTGACAATTTTTTTTTTTTTTGTTCAAAAACGAATTTGCATGTACTGAAATTAATTTATGTATATATATATATATATATATATATATATATATATATATATATATATATATATATATATATATATAAATAAAGTGCATGCAAATCAATTACTCTAAAAATTGACACCCAATTTTTCATTAAAAAGGGGTTTATTAGGTGTAATTGAAAATGGAAAAGTGGAAAAATCCCACCATCTATTTAAGATCATTTTCTCTTTTTAAATTTTAATTTTCTCATAAAGTAAATTAAATTAAAAGAATCTTAATTTAGAATTTGAAAAAAAAAATTCAAATTAATTTCAAATGATTTAAACAAATTTAATTAATTAATTTAATATCAAATATTAAATTAATAAAACACCTAATCCATACATGAATCCCTATTCATGTAATGAATATTTAAATCATATTTAAATATTTTTCAACTTTCCAAAAGCATTTAATTTGTTAACTAAACGTTTAATTGAATATAATAATTCAAACCCTAAATCGAATTTGAACATTTCAAATTCACTCAACACTCTATTCTAAGGTTTAATCATTTTATAAGCTAGTAGAGGGACCTAATGGATCTACCGATCATGAGCTTCAACGATTTGAGATTAATTGGTTAAACTCTTTAAGCCGAATTAATCAATATTCGTTAACTACTGAGACATTCAACTATAGCTCAGTAGTTTCACTCTCTTCACTGTAGATATATTTGTGTCCACTTGATTTAACCATAATCATTAAATTGATCCTTCCAAGTTGTTCGTATTTACAGTTAAGTCAAAATTATTGTTTTACCCCTGTAATACATCTTGTTCCTTAAATCTCCACTGATCTTCTAATGAATAATTGGTTTATAGTCCTACCAATAAATCAAATCCCTTTGAGCCATAGAGAGGGTGGTGCCCCTTTATTCAAGACCAAGATTCAGTCCTTAAGAGAACAACCTATCTGCTAACCCTAAAACGGGTAGAAGTGAATTTCGTTTTGCAGGACTATGTCCCCAACTATTTATCTGGTCTTATCCTTAAAATGAGAGACTTATTGAGCGGCGATGTTGAGCTATGCTCACCCATGTAGATTAAAGGATAATCTCGAATAAATAAGAGTTCATAGTTAGCTCAGAATTGAGATTGAGTTACTTTAGATCATCGAATTGAGATAGTCAATTTTGACAGTAAACGGTCATTATAAGGAAAAGTGACTATTTCGTGGTTCGGTCTTATGCAAACATCTTTTGCATAGAATGCCCCCACTTGCATGTATCTATATGATCGACTTTGGGATCACATCGTTTGTATCAATATACAAAGTGAGTTGCATCCATAGTGTCCTCAAGATAAGGTACCCAACCCTATCCATATACTTATAGATCGTTTTGGCTATATACTAAAACTTGATCCCCTCTTATATCTCTACATAAAGTTTAAATATCCATATTATAGCCATGAGTTCATTAGTTTATTGGATTTTGGAATCTATAAATGCAAACAACTTTATTGAAACAATCTCAATAACACCTTTATTGTAAATAGAGATATGTTTAAAGTTTACAAACTGTGAGTTTTAGGACATATAACCCAACAAACTCCCACTTGGACTAAAACTCCAGTGGGTTTAAATATATACAAATATACAATGTTGAGTATGAGAGAATAAATACAATAAACTAGGGCATCTATATACCCATGAATTCTCTCACTTGCCATAGATTTATGAAGTTCGTAGTCCTTGTCCGACTAGGTGACCCTTGAACACTTTAGGCGTAAGGGCCTTTGTAAATGGATCAATTAAATTATCTTTAGAGGTTATTTGTGTGATGATCACGTCTCCTCTGTGTACTATCTCCCCGATAAGATGATACTTGCGTTTGATGTGCTTCTTGGTTCTTTTGAGTTGGCAACTACTCAACTGTTATCACAATAGAGGATGATCGACAGATGCATATTTGGAACCACTTCCAAATAGATTAAGAACTTTCTAAGCAATATTGCTTCTTTGGCTGCTTCACATACAACTACATTTTTCGCTTCCATGGTGGAGTCAGTAGTACAACTTTGTTTTATACTCCTCTAGAATATAACTCTTCCATTCAGAGGGAAAACTAATCCCGAAGTAGATTTTCTAAAATCCAAATCGGTCTGAAAATCAGATTCAATGTATCCAGTAAAAATCAAATCCTTAAAGCCATATACAAGTATATAGTCCCTTGTTCTCTGAAGATACTTGAAGATGTTTTTAACGGTAATCCAATAACTTTATCTAGGATTGGACTGAAACCTGCTGACTATTCCAACCGCAAAGCATATGTCTGGATGTGTACACAACATAACACACATTAAACTCTCGACTGCTGATGCAAAAAGAATTCTTTTCATATCCACATCTTCTTAAGGTGTCTTAGGACACTATCCCTTAGACAGATGAATTCCATGTCTAAAAGATAATAAACTTCTTTTGGAATTTTGCATTTTATATCTAGACAATATCTTGTTTATATAAGATGCTTGAGATAGTATTAGCATTCTGTTCTTACAATTTCAAACTATTTGAATTCACAGAACATAATGTGTATCTCCTACATGTTTCATTCGAAATTGCAATGCTAGCCATCTCTTGACGTCGGCAAGAAATCCTACCTCATTCTCAATGAGTTGGATATCATCAACATATAGTGCCAGAAAAGCTACAGTTTTGTTGACAATTTTCTTGTAAATATAAGGTTCGTCAACATTTTGTTCAAAGCCATAAGATTTGATTGTAGTGTCAAATCTTATATTTTAGGATCGAGATGCTTGTTTTAACCTATAAATGGATCTTTTAAGCTTGCAACCCTTTTGCTCTTGACCCTGTTCAATGAACCCTTCTAGTTGAGACATATAGATACTTTCATCAAGATAGCTATTCAGAAAGGCTGTCTTGACATCCATTTGCCATATTTCATAATCAATAAAAGGTAGTAATGGATAAAAGTATTCTAATAGATTTGAATCATGGTAATAAGAGAGAATGCTTTTTCATAGTCTACCCCTTACCTTTGGGTAAATTTTTTTTCCCTGAGTCTAGCTTTGTATGTCCTTACTTTACCAACTTGGTCTCGTTTTCTCTTGTAGATCCACTTATAACCAATAGGTTTTATCCCATCTGGTTGATCTACAAGTTTCTAGACTGAATTCAAGTACATAGACTCCATTTCAATGTCCATGGCTTTTATCCATTGGTCTCGATCTACATTCTCCATTGCATGTTTAAAGGTCAATGGATCCTCTAAGCTATCATCAAATATGACGACATGAGTTTCTGTTAAACCCATGTACTGGTCAGACTATTGAACAACCCTTCCACTACATCGAGGTATTCTCAATTCTTAGGAAGGATGTGAAGGACTAGTTTCATTAGCAACTCTTGTTGAAGGACAAGCCTGATCAACAACTTTGATTACCATAGTTTCTCTGGACATTTCATTCAGTACTAGTTTACTGCAAGGTTGATGATTTCTTATATGGTCTTCCTCTAAAAATGTAGTATTTGTCAATAAGAACACTTTATCATCTTGATAATCATAAACATACCATCTTTTGTTTCTTTGAGGTATCCTACAAATAGGCATACTTTAGAACATCGTTCCAATTTCTTTGGGTTTTGCACTAACACATGTATTGGACATCCCCAAACCCTGAAGTAACGTAAATGACCTTTACGTCCTCTCTATAACTCGTACGGTGTTTCTGAAATACTTTTTGTGAGAACCATGTTTAAAATATATACCGCATTCAATACTACATATCGCCAAAAAGAGTGAGGTAACTGGGCATAACTCATCATTGAACGAACTATGTCTAACAGTGTTCTATTTCTCCTTTCAGCTACACCATACGAGTTCTGCATGTACAAGCTCCAGAGATTCTTTAGCTCTTAGACCTTTTTCTGGAAAAGATCTTTTAATCATTTTACCCTCAAGACATGATTCACACGGAGGTAGAGAATTGTCTTCTGATTGATTTAGAAGTCTATTCTTTACTAATCTCTTAATCCTATTGAGATTTGTGTGTCCAAGTCTTAAGTGCCAAAGATAAGTGTTAGGAGAAAATTTTCATTTCTTATTTTGAGTTTCAGTTGTTTTAAACATCTCTATATAAAATAGCTTTTGCCTCGGTTTTAACACATATAAGTTATTTTCAAGTTTAGCAGAACATATTTGAACACCTCTTAAACTATGAACAATTCATTGATATCAAAAGTAACTTTATATATATGTTCTAATAAACAGGAGATTGAAATTAAGTTTTTTTTTATGTCTGGTACATAATATACATTTTCCAATAAAATATAAACATTTCCAAAAAGTAACTTTAGATCTCTCACTGTACGAGCCAAATGACTTCATCTATTCTCACCTTGAAAATCATCTCATTTTCTGTTAGCTGTCTTTAAGAACTAGTTTCCTGGCTGAAAGTGTAAATATTGTTAGCGACGCTTGAATCTAGTATCTAGGTCAAATAAGAACTTTCCACTAAATATGTTTCAATTACAAATAAATCAAATTTACTTTGATTTTCCTTTTCAGTAAGATATTTAGTACAATTTATTTTTCAATGCCCATCCTCATTGTAATGGAAACATTTTCCTTTTGCAACCTTTGTCTTGCTTTTCTTTGCAGGAGTTTTCTTTTTCCCTTTTCTCTTCTTCTTCATTTGGATACTTTTATCCTTAGAAGGTCCAAACTTCTTATCAGAAGGTTTGGTCCTAGATGTCGATCCCTTCTGAAATTTTCTTTGGGTAACAATGTTTGTTTCCCATTCTTGATTCTTATTTCGTCAGGGATTGGTAAGTTTGAAACTCATTCAAGAGAGTTGTCAGATTATATTATATCTTATTCATCACAACATATTTATAGAATGTGAGAAAAATTCACTTATCTAAGGAACAATGTTTTAAGACACCTCAAGAGGTTGAGATTATGAAACGAATTCCATATACACCAATAGTAGGGAGTTCAATGTATGTCATGTTGTGTACTCGTCCCGACATATGCTATACAATTGAAATTATCAAAGATTTCAAACCAATCTATGATATGATCATTGGACTACCGTTAAAAACATTCTCAAGTATCTTCGGAGAACGAGGGATTATGTGCTCGTGTATGGAACTAAGGATCAGATCCTTACTGAATACACTAATTCTGACTTCCAGATCGACATTGATTCAAGAAAATCAACTTCGGGGTTAGTTTTCACTCTAAATAGAGGAGTAGTAGTGTGGAAAAGTATCAAGTAAAGTTGTATTACTGACTCCACAATGGAAGTTGAGTATGTAGTTGCAAGTGAAGCAGCAAAAGAAGCAGTATGGCTCAAAAAGTTCTTGATTGATTTAGAAGTAGTTCCAAATATGCACATGCCAGTCACCTTATATTGTGATAATAATGGAACAGTTACAAACTCAAAGGAACCTAGAAACCATAAACGTGGAAAGCATATCGAACACAAATACTATCTCATCAGGGAGATTGTACATAGAGGAGATGTAATTGTCACGCAGATAGCCTCACAAGACAACTTGGCTGATCCATTTACGAGGGCCCTCTCGGCTAAAGTGTTTGAGGGTCACCTAGTGTGAATAGCACTACGAGATACTTAGAACTAGGACAAGTGGAAGAAATAATGGGTATCTGATGCCCTAGTTTATTGTATTTATTCTATTGTATATTTTCTCTCACTGAACTCAACATTGTATATATTTGTATATATCCACTAGAGTTTTAGTCCAAGTGGGAGTTTTTTGGGTTGTATGTCCTAAAACTCGCAGTTTGTAAAGTTAAACATTTTTTATTATCAATTAAGATGTTATTCAACATTTATTCAACATTTATTCAATAAACTCGCAGTTTGACTCAATCACGCCGACTCAATAAACCTTCCATTTCAAGGGTAAGACCAGGTAGATAGCTGGGAACATAGGAAGCAAGATGGAATTCACGCCTATCCGATTTAGGGTTAAAGTTGTTTTCTTAAGTGCTGCCTCCAAGTCTTGAACGAGGAGCCCCACCCTCTCATTGGCCCGAGAGAGATTCGGTTTAGTGATTGGATCACAAACCAATTGTTCATTAGAGGATCAATGGAACTTAAGGAGCAAGATGTAATTTCAGGGGTAAAAAAATATTTTGACCTAGCCGTTATTACAAACAACCTATGAAGGGTTAACTTATTGATTATGGTTAAATCAAGTGGACACAAATATATCTACAGTGAGGAGAGTACAACTATCGAGCTATAGTGGTGTGACTCGGTAGTTATCGAATATTGATTAATTTGGTCTAAAGAGTTTTGGTCAATTAATCTTAAATCGTTGGAGCTCATGATCTGTAGGTCCATAAGGTCCTTTTACTAGCTTGTAAAACATGAACACCTTTGATTAGTAAATTGAGTGAATTTGAAATTATTTCAATTTAAAGTGTTCAAATTGAATTTTAATTTGAATTGTTCAAATTAAATTAGGGTTTGAATTTGAAATGTTCAATTTCAAATTACGTTTGTATAATTATATTCGATATAATTAAACGTTTAATTCATCGAAATTAAATGAAATTGGAGAGTTTATAATATTTAAATATTGATTTAAATATTAATTACATGAATAGGATTCATGTTTAAAATTAAGTGTTTGATTAATTTAATATTTGATATTAAATTATTATTTAATTAATTAAAACCAAATTAATTTCTTTTTTATTCAATTTCAAAAATTGAATTATGATTTTTTGAGTTTAATTAATTGTGAATTAATTAAAAATGAAAAATCCAAATTAAGATCGATAGTGGAATGGATAATTCGATGTGTTTTGACATTATTCTAACACCTAGCCCAATAGCAAGCAAGAATGCGGTGTTAATCAACATTAGAGCTGATTAGTTGCATGTATCTAATACATAAAACATCTCAATTTGATATGAGATGTGAAGTTTTTTTTTTGTCGAAAAATTGGTTTTGTGCAGAAAATGGTTTTCCTCACAAACCCTCTCTAATCCCTTCACATTTCACTTCAATCTTGAGTTCCACCACTCAAATTCAAGGCTGAGAATAGTAGAGAAGATTTCTTGGTAGTTCACTGAGGTGTTGAAGCTGAGAATTCATGGAGAACAACTTGGATTTGGAGGATTCTACAAAGGTATGATGTTCTTGAAACCCTTTTCTTGAAATTTTGGTTTTGCATGCTTTTAGAACTCAAATTAAATGTAATTAGAGTGCTTATTAATTCTGATTGTTTCCGTTGCACGATTATACATTCCATCAAGTGTAACCCCTCATTTTAGATTCTAGAGTTTTGCTTCAATGAGCCAACCGTAGGGAAAAACTGATTGGAGTAAAACCTAAAGTAACCCCTTATCCATTTTTGGAATTTGAATAAAGCGTCATGCAAAAATGTCATCCGTAGGGGGACACTCAAGGTGCCACGAAGCCATGCATGAGACTTTTCTTCAAACTAATAAGAGAGACCGAGGGATGTGTTGTCACACGTCTCACTCCCACTTACTGTAAACACCCTTTCCATTCACTTTGATATTGATCTATACAAACGCCATCAGTAGGCGGACACTCAAGGTGCCTTGAGGCCGAGTATAGATCTCATGGTGTGAACTTTTAGGAAGAGACGTGAAGAGGAAAAATGAAGTATCATATACTCCATTTTCCTCCCACTAAGTGTTTTACCTAGGGTTAATTAACTTGGGAAAATCTGGCCACTTATTTTAACTAAGTGATTGTTTAATCTGCCAAAAAAAAAAACATTTACTTTGGGAAGTTAAATAATTTTGATTAAGGTTCATTAAACACTTTAACAAACATTAATCAATAATTGCATGCTCGTAACAAATCTATCTAATTCATCTTTCCAGGCCAGTTCTTAGGCAGGGGTATTATGTTCCATCAACTTAAATTCCCCAACCTAGACAAAACTAGCCATAGACAAAAGGTTCCTTATAGATACATTTATTACAATGTTAATCTTTTAATAAAAACCAATTTAGTCCTATTAAACCGGTCATAAGATTAAACTAAATTTTTAATCTCATTAGAAATGTGATATTAGGTTTATATGATTCATATTTTAAAACTACTTTAAAAAATGAATTTAACCCAAGGTTTGCATGCAATTTTGATTTATTGATTTTAATTTCTAATTTCATTTTGTTATAACAATTATAAGTAAATGAAATAAATTAAAATCATAGAATGCATCTATTGACATACTTAGTAAATTATAACAATTATAAATTACCTAAGGTAATGTCATGCTTCAAGCAATTTCATTTTATTACTAACATACATGACAATTATATATTAAAGTAATGAAATTATTAATAACATACTTCAAACATACATTCATACTACATATTATAACTCTTATAATATAAATGATGCATGTATATGTTATTAATGCATGCATACATATATTATAACATTTATACTATATGATGCATGAGCATGCTATATAAAATAAACCATGCAACTAAACATATATTATAACATTTATAATATAAATGAAGCATAAAATTAAATGCATAACCTATGCTCGGATTTTGTACTATATGACATGTATTATGACATATAATAAGACAAATTTATATCATACATCACATGTATAATTTAAAGGCAATTAATAGACCGGGATTGGACACCTAAAATAAAAGAAATCTAACTATTACAAATTAATAGTCATCCAGTTTGAAACAGGTGCACCAGGCCTTGAACTGCTCAAACCAGACCATGAACTGCTCGAACCAATCCAGAAGAACCTAGAAAACTTGAACTGAAGAACTCATGAATCGAACCGGACAAACAGACCACGAACTACGTGTGAACCGAAGCTAGACCGCGTCTCTTCTCCGTCTCAGAGCGTCGTGATGCGGTGCTCTAGTATCGTGACGCTACGATGACTTTCGTCCACTGGATTAGTTGCGATGCTACTATACAATCGCCCATTATACAGTTTCGAACTCCTTCGAAACGCTTTTGATTTTCGCCTCGTTTTCTCTAGAAATCGACCAGGAACAACATAAACGACTCAAAATTTAAAATACACACTCGATAGCAATTTTATGCCCCAAAACATGGGCCCTTACAAAACAATTTTGTAAAATGAAAGCAATAATCTAAATGTCTAATCTCGAAAACTATCCATAATTTCAAAATTCACAAAGATTCATCAAATGAAAGTTAAAGTATGCTTAAATCCCAATAGAAATTTGTAAAACTAATTATGAATTTTTGGAAAATTTTGGGCCAAAAAACCTCGCTTTGATACCAATTGAAGGAACCATTGAAGGTCTTTGAGCAAAAAACTGGATTGGACCCAAAACCTTAAATTAACACGGGGACTAGTTGAAGTAATGAGCCTCACATATATGAACTTTTCAGCAAATATATAGAAAAATCATGCATTTAATTAAAGTATAGCATGCTTGGAGAAATTACAGAAGAAAAATAATGGGTTTAGAAAAATCTTACCTTTGAAGATCGATCTTCAGATGAAATCTCTTGAATCGATAAGAACACCTCCATGATGGAAACCTCTGTATTTTCTGGTCAAGAATCCAGGAGTTTTATGGGCTCTTGCTATTTTAGATGAGGGAATTTGAGAGAGAAGAAAGGAGGAGGAGAATTGAGTGATTGGGAGGAAGCGGAGGAGAAGTTACAAAACCCTTTCGTAACTCTACTCAAGGAAGAAGAAGATGAATAAAAAATCCCCTTAACTGTCTTTCCCACTCTTGCATGATGTAGAGAGAAAAAAAGGAGAGGGAGTTACAACTCCCGCCCTAAAATTGTTTTAAAATAAAAATAATGAATAAAATTAATTTTAATAAAAACTTTAATATATATTTATATGATAATTACTTTATCATATAATATATATTAAACTATATGTTATATCAAATATAACATATAACCTATAGTTTAATTATCTCAACAACGATATTTAATATAAATCCTATTTATATTAAATTTATTTATATGAATCCAATTCACATAATTAATATTTGAATCATATTCAAATATTTAATTTCTCTCAAATAAACTTTATATTATAATGTATGAAATACATTATAGTAATCATATCATATATAATTAAAAAAATAATTATATCACTTCCCTCAATTAATTTGAACAATTCAAATTAGTCCAAAATTGATTCTCATAAATACCTCGTTGAGCTATAAAAGGAACCTCTTAGACCTCTAGCTTGAATCTCCAACAACATGTGAAAAATTAGTTAAACTCTTTAATTAAATTATTCACCATTCGTTAACTGTGGGGCACTCTACTAAAGACCGACAACTGCACTCTTTGCAATAAAGATATATTTTTGTGTCAATTGGATATAACCAATCAACAGTGCGATGATCCTTTACAAATTGCTCGTAAGTACAACTAGGCCAAAATTATCGTTTTGCCTTTGTAGTAACATTTAACTCCTTAAGTACAACTGATCCCTCTCATGAACAATAAATCATAGTTCAACTATGACTAAACTCCTCTTGGACCAGGAGAGGGTGTGACACCACATTATTTAAGCCCTAGAATCAGCCCTTAAGGAAGTAATTTATCTACTTTCCCCAACCTCAAGGAATGAGTGAATTCCGTCTTGTGTACATGTGTTCCCAGCTCCCTAAGCAGACGAATCCCCAAAATGATAGACTTGTTGAGTCAGCAATTTGGCCATTCTTATCCATACAAATCAAAGGACCGCCTTCATAAGCAAGAGTTTACAACTCACTTAGAATTTAGGTCATGTCACATATGGTCATCCTAGTGAAATATAAGTCTTTATTATGAACGACATTATATAATGAGACTAGTCATTTCGTGGTTCGGTCTTATACAAACTCCTTTGTATAGAATATCCCCACTAATATGTCTCTATATGAATGATCATGATCAAATTATTTGTAGCACTTTACAACAATTGTAACATCTACAAAGCCGACCATACTCGTAGTGTCACCAGGTTAAGGTATCCAACCTTATCTACCTACTACAAACCATTTAGGTTATCACTTAAACATGATCCACTCGTATGTCTCTACATACATGTTTAAACTTCAAGATAACCTTTGATGTTAGTATATTGGTTTGTGGACTAATGCAACTAAATGTCGAATAAAACATCACATATTTTATTAAATAAATAAGATATTTGTACAACAAAATTACAAATTATAGGACCTACGAGATTTATGGCATCAACCCCAACAATTGATAAGATGGGTCACAAAGAAAACAACGAACGTAGGCCTAAACACAAAGATTTTACACTAACGATGGACCTGAGTGAAGGGATTTGAATTCTTCAAAGCGGAAATAATTGAATGCGTTGTGTCTTGATTTTTATTTTACAGAACATTAAATTCAGAGGGATGGAAACATGGATAAAGAAACAAATAAAACATACTTTTCTACTGTGAAAACAGAGAGGAAAAAGGGAAATGAAATATTAACTCTTGAAAACCGTCTTCTCGCTTCCTCTTCATTTGCAGCACGAACTTGAACTTCTTCTCACATACTCAGTAAGTCCACAAACACAACAGTGACAAAGGGAATACCACCACAAAATCTTTCTCGTTATTCTCAAGGTGAGAATCAATAGAGAGCTGTGGGCTTCTTTTGCTTAATTTTGGTGAAGGGAGAAGAGATTTTGGCTGAGAGAATTTTCTACAGAGAGAGTTTGATTTAAGATGAAGATGATCAAGATCAAGAAGTCTGTGAAACCGTTTCACTTAATAAAAAAAACTCCCTTTATGTTTCATGTAATTGAGAGAAAAAAGAATTGAGGGAAGTTATCAAAATAACTCCCATCCATTTTTTAATTTTCAAAATTCAAATAATTTGAATTTTAATAATTAATATATATATATATTAACTAACTTAATATATATATTAATATTAAACTATATGTTATAGCAC
Organism: Benincasa hispida; assembly: GCF_027475165.1. Lineage (NCBI taxonomy): Eukaryota > Viridiplantae > Streptophyta > Magnoliopsida > Cucurbitales > Cucurbitaceae > Benincasa > Benincasa hispida. The sequence continues at coordinate 37,726,601 of NC_143485.1, read as the reverse complement.
ATATAACATATAATCTATAGTTTATATTATATAATATAACTTATAGTTTATTATTTAGTATTAATATGAATCGTATTCATATTAATTTTATTATATAGTTTTTATATGAATCACATTCATATAATTAATATCTGAATGAAATTCAAATATTTATTTCTCTCATTAAAATTTTATATTATAATATATCATATATATTATATTAATTATATCTTATATAATTAATTTGAACAACTCAAATTAATCCAAAATTAATTTGATACTCAATAATTCTTATTGAGCTAACAAGGGAATCTTATGGACCTATAGATTGACACTCCAATGATACTTGATTAATTAGTTAAATTCTTTAATTAAATTAATCAACTTTCATTAACTGTCGGTCGCTCCACTAAAGACTAACAGCCGCACTCTTCTTCACACTATAAATATATTTCTATGTCCATTGGATATAATCAATCAACACGTTGACCCTACACAAATTGCTCATAAATACTTCTGGGTCAAAATTGCCATTTTACTCTTATAGTTACATCTAACTCTTTAAGTACCATTGTTGCTTCTAATGAATAATTAGTCATAGTCTAACTATAATTGAACCCCTCTCGGGCCAAGAAAGGATACGACATCATATTTTTCAAAATAAAAAATCAGCTCTTAAGAGACCAATTTATCTACTTACCCTACCAATAAGGAAGAAGTGAATTCCTTCTTGTGTAACTGTGTTCCTAGCTCCTCATAAAATGGTAGGCATATTGAGTCGACGAATCTAACCACTCTCATCCATGTAGATAAAAGGACCAATCTCATAGGCAGAAGTTCACAACTTACTCAGAATTAAGGTCAAGTCACTTATGGTCATCCTAGTGAAATGTAAGTCTCTTCTAACAATAGTGTTATAAAGTGAAACTATTCATTTTGTGGTTCGGTCTTGAACAAACTCTTTGTATAAGATATCCCGCTCTCATGTCTCCATAGAAAGATCAAGATCGGATCATTTGTAGCACTTTACAACAAATGTAACAACTATAAATCGGGTTGTATCCATAGTGTCACAAGAAAAATATACTCAACATTATCCATCCACTATAGATTTTTCAGATGATTACTTAAACATGATCCACTTGTATGTTTACATATACATGTTTAAGTTACATCTAATAACCTTGAATATTAGTTTATTGTTTTTGGGTTAACGCAATTAAATGTCAAATAAAATAATACTTATTTTATTAAATAAATAATAGCTTTGTACAAATACAATTTTATAAACTACAAGACCACGAGATTTATGGCATCAACCCTAACACCGATCTCTCTTTCACCAATTTTAGATACTATGGTTTCCAGCTCATGTAAAATTTCTCCAAAAGAAATACAATATTCCCCTACTCAGTCAGAAATCATGGAAGACAGTATGGACTCTGTAATAAGTGAAAAAGAAGATGATCCATTGGATTCGGAAGACTGCTTCAAGAGCAAACTTAGTAATTGGCTTCACGTAAACAACTTGAGGGTGATACCAGCTACAGCTATCTCGGAGCCGAGTGATTTCCTCAGAGATAATTTTGTTGATCGTGTTGACAATGTTGGCCAAGAGGCCTTGGAGAATTCTGGTTCTCCATGAAAATCTTAATGTGGAATGTAAATTTTTCACAAAAGTCTAAACACTATGATGGTACTACATATAAGAGATTGTCTAATATCTCTTTAAATCCTAATTGGTGTCCTTTTGTACAGGATGGAGAAAACGTTGACCATCTTTTTATTTGCTTTAATGTGACACTTCTCCTGTGGATGTTGAAAATCTGCTAGGGATCAATATCTACAATAGAATGTACCTTCACTCTCTTTGCAAAATTGTTTGTTGTCTAAAGTTATCTTCAAGAAAAGAACATCATTTTCAATTCTTTAGTTGCTGTTTGCTCGACTATTTGGTTGAAAAGAAACAATCACACCTTCAATGACTTGTGTAATAGTGAAACTAAACTTTGGGAAAACATTTGCTCCTCGAATGGACTATTAGTCACATTGATCAAAACTCTTCAAAGATTATAGCTCATCCATCCAGGGGTAGTTAGTGATCATATGAGGCTTTAGACAAAACTTTGATAGAGAGACTTTTATGTAGAAAATATTATCTAAAATTTATTTTTCTTGCTTTTTGAGATGTAAAATTATGTATTAAATTTTGATAATCTAAGTTCATTAATATATATATAATTTTCAATGGATAAATTTAATTAAGCTTAAAAAATTTCCATTATTTTCTTGATAAAATTTTTCATTATTTCCTCAAAATGTTAAATTATTTTTAGCAGACTTTTAACAATAATAATAATTCGTGTTAATACTTTATTCAATATTATTTTTCTTTATTAACTAATTATTGAATATTTTTGACAATTATTTTATTTTTCAATAATCTAATTTGTAAATCAACCCAAACATTCAGATTAAATATGTGTTCATTACTAGTTTCATGACTTTTAAGCCGAGAACTAAGATTTTTTCAATCATTAACTTCTTCGTTAGTCAAATGAACTGTATTAGATTTAATGCAAAATAACTTACAAAAAAAAAAATAATAATAATAAGCTTTATCAAAATGCTTTGAGTAAACTAGTCAATTTTTATCATGTGTCTTTCACCATTAGATAATTTTTTAATATAATTAATAGGGATAGTTACACATATAGACATTAGAACCAAAGTATTAGTAGATATAATATAATGTAAAAAAAAATTGACAAATATGATCAAATTTAAATAGTCTATAGACCATATATTGGTAGGAGTTTATCAGTGATAGACCATATCACTGGTAAAAGTCTATCAACGATAGAAGTCTATATCACTGATAGACTTGACTATATTTGCAATTTTTTTAAATGATGTTATACACTTGGTTATTATTCCTAAAAATGCTACCAATTGCAATTACTTTAATTAATATTAGGAAAATGTATAGAATTTTCATATTTTGGAAAAATTAAATGATTTTCTCTAATGGGACCTTTTTCTACTAATAAGCCAATTAATTTAGAATCAATATTTTTTTCTCTTCCTAGATCATATATATTATATTTAGAATGCACCATATATGTCTCATTATCATTACTAATATAATCATTGTTCTCTTTTTTCACTTTCCTTCCCGCTCTCTAGTTTTGTTTCATTCAAGTTTATTTGATTACATGTTTCATTTTCAACCATATAATTGTCCACTATTTTCATTTCATCTTTCGGTTTGTCTATACCTATCATTTCATCAGTTTTGTTACTTTTATTTCCAATAATAAATTTATCGAGAGCAACTTTTTGAGATTCAATCAATTTTCTACTCTTTTATTCTTCTTGAGCTTTTCATGTCCAAATTCATATTTTCTAGTAGACGTATTGATATTCTAAGTATGCAAATATGAATAAATCTTAGATGTTAAGGTATTGGACAATTAATAATATGAAATATTTTTTTTTAAAACAAAAAGTAAAAGAATTTGAACGAAAAAACCGAAAACTTTGTAGCAGCCGAATTGAGTTGAGGAAATGATTTATGCTCTAGCAATTGATAATCAAACTTAAACTCATGAGGCCATACAAAATATCAATGAAAATCTTAGAGTTGTGAGAGATTTAGAGAGAGTGAGAATTCAACTTATAATGAATCTAACCTAGCATACATAATATATTTATGAAGGAAATTGGAAGGGTTTTAGTGTTTTTTAAAAATAAATAAATAAGAAATATGAAAGGTGTTGAACTCTCCGAAACGTACTAATGAGAGTTTTGACGGAGTTATATTAATGTTTGAGATTTTTAAGGAAATTTAAAAGGAATTATGAATAAAATGGATAGAAGGTTAACAAATTTGAAAGGTCAGACAATTAAAATTGGGAGAGTTAATGAGCCCATTCATTATTTTTAATAGTTTGTATTTTTAAGAAAAATTTTATGAAAAGTAATAAGTATATTATTTTATATTTTAAATTTAATTTCATTAAAAATTAAATTAAATAGATACCAATATTTTTATAAATAGAAAAATTTCAAAAATATTTACATTTTATAGCAAAATGTTCCAGAAGTGCTTTGTACTTTTAGAACTTTTTGCTATAAAATATAAATATTTTTAAATATTTTTTATATTTAAAAAAATCCCATATTATATATATGCAAAAAACGAGGTCTTTCTAAAATTGGGGCTTTAGAAGATTGCCTCACTCGTCTATAGGTTAAGTTGGCTGTGCATACACCATCTCATATATGTAATTTTTAACGCTCCTTGCAATCTGTGAGGCTTCTCTCTGGCCCATCTCCCTTCTTTTATACTTATTGATCTATTAATAAATGAGAAGTTGAATAGGATGAGGATGCAACAAATATGTCGAATCTAATTGAGATATTCCACTACATTTATTAACCGGACTCTCGTATCTTTCTAAAAAAAAATAATGAATGGGAAAGTGGTATTTAAAAGTAATATAAGTAGTTGAAATAATTAATTAATATAATATTCTTTAAGTATATAAAAAGGAAGAAATTAAAAGATGGAGGAAGTTAATTAAAGGAATGTTGTTATGTTACCACAAAGTCCGGGCCGTGTTATATGTGAAAGGGGAAATGAAATCGAAAAAAGTGGGCAATAAAGCATTATTATTCCTCATATGGAAATAAATATATGGAAGTGGTGAATGTTTCAAAATTGATCTTCATAAACCAAACAACGACAAGACCATAACCTTTTTACCTTAAAGTTCTCCCAAATAATATAATCTTTGCCCTTCTTCATTTTCCATTTTTCAAATATCTATATTCAAACCATTTTTTATTATTTAATTTTCCACAAACAAAAGCTTAAATATTCTTAGACAACTCCCTGCCTTGGAGATTGAGTTTATGGAGTTGTCGTTTTTTTTTTTCCTTTCTTTTTCATCTCTCTCTATTTTATTCTTTCGCCTTCCCATCAATATATATTGCATATTCCCTATTTCATTCCTTTTTAAAATACATATTTATAAGTATATGTGTATATATATACATCTCTTCTTTTTGCTAATTCAAGATTTACATGTATTACTTACTATTCATACGTAATTTATTTACATATTAAAAATATATTAAAAGTTAGGAAAATTACAGGGGGGACAATTGACAATTTAAGAATAAGATATTTAAAGTGTGTCATACACTTTTCCCATTTTGTAGATATGACACTTTTTAGTGTATGAAGTGTAAAGTGTATATTAGTAATATATCAAGTATATCAATTGTATCGTGTGTATCAAGTGTGTATCAGATGTATCTATACAGTTTTTACACTTCATGAGCCGAATTTGTTCTCTACCATTTTTGCAAGATGGACCTTATTTTTAAAACTTATTTTACTAAATTTGCGAAAAGTCCTAAAAGTTATATTATTTATCAACTGAAAAGTTTTTTTTAACAAATATTTTGTCGTATTTGTTAATGTAGTTTAATTTGAGATTTAAATACTTCGTAAGATAAAGTTGAGTGAACCTTCAAAAGATAGGCTTTGAAAGAAAAATAACAAGAAAGTTAGAGTTTTTTTTTATTTTTGAAATTCTTGAATTTTAAAATATTTTTTTAGTTGTTAATCTTGTGCTTAAACACCTTTAATTTTAAACATTGAAATGAGTGAGTTTTGAGTTATAACCACAAAAGGGATTTAAATCTTGATCTCAAAAAAGGAAAAATATACATCAATTAATTACCACCCATATGTTCATGTTGGCCATGATTTCACTTTTCCTCATGTTTCTTACACATTATTTTTATATCTTTTTGCATTCACATTTGTCTCTGATGCATAATTTCATCATTACTATCACACAGATATCCATAAGCCTCTCCATATTGTTAATTTTTCTCATGCATGAGTAAGGAAACATTCTTCATAATTGCAATGTTTTTGTTTTTTTTTTTTTTTCAGAAAAGAACACAAATAATACTAACATAACTATTTATGAACTATCACAATAAAACATAACTTAATTGACATAGTATTTATAATATCAACGTTAAAATTAGAACATTAATTTCTTCCAAATATGGTAAAAAAAACCACATATAAGTTTTTTGGTTATGACTTATGAGGTTGGTGATTAAAAAGTTTAACCTTATGGTGAATGATATAATAATGTATAAAGCAGAGGAATGATGGTTTAAGTGTGTAAAGATTAGATGAGAAAGATTAGAAATTGGGGTTTTATTAGTAATAATAATTTGAAGAGTTGACAAATTGTTGATTGACAACCATGTGTGATTGTCCCATTTCACTTTTAATAAGAGTGACAAATAAGCACATGTTGGCACACCATTGAGATCATTGCTTAAAAATCCCTCACTAATTGTGTTTGTTTGGAAATATATATTATGGTGGAGATGGTATGAGAAGAAAATAAAAATGTATCTAGTGATGGTTCATTTGAAGAAGCCCACTTCTTTCACTATCAAAACCCTAACTTTTAATTTTCCACAAACCTAACAAAAAGAAATCTTCCATCCTTCACCCCACCCAATATCAACAGTCAATCATTCTAATCATCTTTCCACTCTTTTCTCTCTACTTTCTCTTTTTCCCATTTTAAGGTTTATAGACAAAAGACCAAACTCCTCTCTCTCTCTCTCTCTCTATATATATATATATATACACATATGAATATGAATATTGGGTTTATTTATTTTGCTATTTTAAGCTTAAGGGTAGGATATGATTGAGTACTTGAAGGGTGTATTTTGAAAGAATGTGTGTGTTTGATTTGATACTAAAATTGAGAGGGGGGGCCAATGTGTGGGTCGTCCTTATATTAATTTTGGGATTATATCATTATAATGTTATGTAATAGGAATCATTCTTAGCTGCCCTGAGTGAAGTGTTGTAAAAAGAAAGAGCTTTACTTTTCAAGTATGATTCATATCCCACTCTCTTGATTTTATAACACAACATTCCAGCTAAGTTGTTCGGATTTTGATTCTCTATTCATAATCAGTAAATTAAATTTCAAACCTCAAAAAAGCACTTCCTTTTTTCATCAAATATATATGAATCTAATAAAAAACTTAGGTGAGGACGCTAGAGAAGTAATGGATGTACTACACACGCGGAATTGCAATTATTTTGTTCAAATGTCTTCCACAAAAGAGAGTTGGAATTGGATTATTATTAGGACGATTTTTCAAAAATATAAAGTTAAAAGACAAAGTTTAATCTTCGGATACATTTTTTAAATACTTTCCGTCATTTATTTGTCAAATAAATTAAAAAAATTGCTTTCAAACCCTTCTTCTCTTTGGCACTTTCAAAACTTATTTTATAATATCCAAACACAGAGACCCCAAAAACACGTAGCAGCATGGAATACAGGTAGTTTTATAATATATATTCATTAGAAAAATGGTATATATTTTACTTAAAGGCAAGATAATGGAAGTTTGCAGCGTGTTTTTTGGTAATATGCTGTGTGGATACTGGTGGACAAGATGAAGTTGAGTGTCAATCTTTGCCTTCCAAATCAATTTGTAGCACCCCTTCCTTTACCTCCTTTTTCTCCTAATCTATATATTAATTATTATTATTCTCCTTTTTTATTACATTATTATTTTATGTCTGGCATGCAAATATAGTCTCACATCACCAACAATATAACTTTATTCAAAACACGTCTTGTTAACTCTTTAACTAAACGAGTGGTATCACGTACATTTCTTCTTTTTACCTCCTCTAATTTTGATATATTATCGATACAACATCCTCTAGTGTTTTAAATTCAAACTCTTTTTTAGTTAGGATACGAAGTCATGCTCTTCATATAAAGTAACTTTTTTAAAGAAAAAAAAAAAATTATATATCAAAACATGTATATTTTATTTTTGACTCTCTAAATTATCAAAACAGAAAGATTATATCCATACATGTATGCAATGTTGAGTTACAACAATTTTCCTTTTCCTTACTTCTTTCTCTTTTTGTTTTTTTGGCCTAGAGCCAATGATTATTTATTAATAACGAATTCAATAATTCATATAATATTTGGTGTACTAAATCTATTGAGAGTATCCCACACATGAAAAAGATTAAAGGACTTGACATTCTTTATAAAATAAATGGATTACTTCTCTCATTGTCAATTGGTTTTAAGATGGAATTTCATGTTATCTAATATGGTATCAAAAGGTCCAAAGAGGTCTTATACTCTTTATTAAATAGATGAGTTATTCCTCTTGTTGTCAATTGGTTTTGAAATTATTAATCTAATTGGAAGGATTTCATCTAGTCTCTCCCTTGTATTCTATGAACTATCAATAAAATGCTTTTGATGTTTTGTTTTCAAAGAATGAAATATATTCTCATGGATGCATCTCGAGGCTACACTTATCTTTATGCAGTCCACTAATTATCTAATCAATATTTGTCACACAGCAAACATTATATTTTTATTCAAAGAAGAATATTTTTTTAAACTATATTTTACTATGAAATTAAAAAAGAATGTATAAAGATAAGTGCAGCTCCAAAATATTAATCTATTTTCCTAACCAATTAAGTAAAAGGTTTGAACCCAAGATGGAAAAAAGGGAATAAAGATAGAAGGAAATATATTCTCATATGGTTTGGCACTATTTTAGTAAAGCCCTATAAATAAAAGGTATTTAGGGTAGGTAGGGTTTAGGGTTAATGCTCATCATAGGACGCCAAAACAGAGAGATAAAGGCATTGTCATTTCTTTTTCTTTCTTTCTTTTCCCCCTTTTGTTCTTGACGAGTGAGAAGAAGATCAAATCCAAACCCAAAACTCTCACAAACCCATTTCAGATCTTCATCTCAGAACCAAAAAGGTAGGATTTTTGGGTTGGTTTTTGTTTTGTTTTGATTAATAATCATGATGAAGAAACGTCAAGTAGTAGTGAAAAGATCATCAGATGGAGGATCATCATCATCATCATCAAATAATAACAACAGTAATCGAAATAGAAATAGTAGTTCATCTTCAAGAGTAAGAAATGTGGTCAGATATGGAGAGTGCCAAAAGAATCATGCTGCAAATATTGGTGGATATGCTGTTGATGGCTGCACTGAGTTTCTAGCAACTGCTGAAGAAGGCTCTCATGGAGCTCTCATTTGTGCTGCTTGTGGTTGCCACAGGAATTTCCATAGAAGAGAAGTTGAATCTGAAGTTGTTTGTGAGTACTCTCCTCCATAAAACATGCTTCAATTTTTCTTCTTCAATATATAATAATAATATTACACCCAATATTATTAATTTTCAAATTTATATACCCTTTTCATATATTTTTGTTATTGATGTTACAAAATCAAATTTGTTGTTATTGTGCTTTGAAGAATATAATTCAGAGATTATTTGTAATTAAAATTGTGTATTATTGAGATTTCTCCTATTTTGCTTTCTGTTCTTCTTCTTCTTCTTCTTCTTCTTCTTCTTCTTCTTCTTCTTCTTCTTTTTTTTCCTTTGTGTAAAGTCTCTTCTTTGAATAGAAATGACTATTTGTGATTGAAAAGAAAAGACAAAAGCAAAAGTAAAACACTGCAGTTTAGTGTTGTATTGTCAACAATGACCAATTTCTTCACCCCTCTGTCTCCTTATTCTTTAGATCCTCATTGTTCTTATTTTTAGTCTCTCACCAATTACCAAATATAAGGAAATGATCATCTAACACACCCCACTCCAAAGTACCTTAAGGCGTAACATTACGACAATAGATTCTAATTTTGCTTCATATTATCCTATTGAACCTATATTCACCGTGGCTTTAACAACGTTTTAATATCATTGCTAAATCCAGTATCTCTTAATTGTAGTAGTGTTAGTTTTAACAACAATAGATTGTATATAGCTTAGTTGAGATCTATTATCAATATGTCAAAGACTTAAATTATACTCTTTCATCTTCCTATCGTTTTTTAGTAATAAATTCATTCTGGGCCTGAGGTATGAGATGAGGGTCGGTGTTAAGAATGTATCAACTTAATTGAGATATTCGGGTATATCTACTGATTCCTTCATCATTACGTTTTTTTGTTCAAAGAAAATAAATTAAGTAGAGTAACATGAAACAATTCGTTGTTTTAATTTTGTGCAATATATGAAATGTATTTAATTTTGATCTTATACTTTGATTTTAACGTCAAGCCATGTGTAGAATTGGTTCTTTAATATGCACATTAGTATATGATTAATCCACTTCCATTCAATACTATGAAATATGAAGTCCATTATCATTTTAAAGCTTAGAGGGCTACTAAATTGAAACAAAGCTACCTGGATCAACTAATAATTAAAGACAGAAACCCCATTTATATGAACAAATAAATTTATGGGGCCTGCATTGATCAAACCATGACCTCATATATAAATGGAAGTTACCTTATCTTTGAAGCAATCATTTATGAAAAGAAATATTATATCACTCCTTCTTAAGGCCCACAGAAATCCAATCATATAGCACAACTTTATTATTAAAAAAAAAAAAAAAAATTGCCAGTGAATTTTTTACTTGAATTAAGCTGACCTAAAATTAAAAAAACCCTATAGCTGTTGTGAGTTTGTTTTTTATGATAATGTTTTGGTATTCTTTTAAAATTTTTAATAGCATACATGTGAAACTTTTGTTTTCTTCTTGGGCTGCCAATGGTGGATGGACACACTTTTGTACTGTGTGTGCTTTCAACATCACTTCACACTGCTTTAGTTTCATCATTTTGGTTAAAGTTGAATGTCATTTTACAACTTCATCTTTGATATTTGAAGGGACTTTTCTCAACCAATTAATTTCTTTTAAAAAAGAAAGCTTTTTGGCTGATTAGAAATTGAAGTGAGTGGATATTAAGGCAACAAATTAAACACAATATTCTTTCGATTGTTAGCAAATATTATTATTATTATTGCTTTTAATTTAGCAAGCAAGCATGTGATTAATCAATTCTGTCAAGTCATAAGACTTATAAAATTTGAAAGGGAAAAAAAAATGACTCAAACATCTGCATGTGCATATTTGCCTTATCATTCAAACATTTTCTCAATTCATTTTGGTTTATATCCAAAAAAAACCCCAAATTCATTGAATTTTGGTATGAACATATCAATTTCAATGTGATTTGATAACCAAAGCTATAAGCCCTTTACTGTTTGTCATGATCAATCAATAGTAGGGGAATAAATTTGAAACTGTCTTCTTCCAGTATAAGAAAGTCTCCAGTTTCCCTAGCCTATAGGTAATGTTTTCCCCCCTTTTTGTTTCCTTTTTGACAAAGGCAACATATTGGGCGAAAGGATTCAAATTCTTGTAGATAATGATAATGGAGTTGCTATTCAGTTTCCTATTGAGAAAGGTAGTAAAACTTTTCTTTCTTTTTTTCTTTTCTTTTTCTTCTTTAGTATATTCAAGACTTGAACTACGACATAATAGAGGATAACATATATCTTAACTAGTTAAATAATATTTAAATCTGCAAAAGATATGATTAAAGAAACATTGTTTTATAATATAACTTAAGATAGGATGCTTGTAGATTAACTGGTTAAGACATCAATGACTTTTTTAAGATTAGGTCTAAGTCCTCTTGTAATTACAACATTATTCTCCATAGCTCAACTTTAGACTATTACTTGTGGGATGATATCATTTATCACTCTGTTTCATGATGTACAAATTTTTATCTATTTTGTAATTATGAGTATCACTATTTTCCTAGTCTCTCCTACTTGCTCTTTTGTATTTCGAGTTACTATCTTGCTCCCCTTGTACTCTTATTTCTCAATCAATGGAATTTAGACTCGGGTATGATGAGGATGTTAAAGAGATGTCAACCTAATTGAGATCTCATGGTATGACCTTGACTACTACTTAATCAAGAATAGCATATACCTTAACCAATTAAGTTACACCAAAATACACAAAATGTAGGTAAAGTTTGTTGCTTTATAATACATTATTTAGGATACAACATAACTTGAAACTAGTTAAGACATCAACGACCTTTTTAAAGATCAAATGTTTAAATCTTGACATCACTCGTGGAAAGAAGAAATTGAGAGAGGAGATGGATTTGTATTGGAGGAGGTTTGTGAAGGGGTATAAACTAAAAATGACAAAGTTGAGGTGGGTATTTTGATGGGAAGGGAAGGGGTGGGTGTTTGTGAGAGACAGACAGTGACTTGAAAAGTCTATTCCTTTCAATTTTTAACATTGTACACATCCATCTATGTCTCTGTCTTTGTCTATAAGTTTAGGGATGGGGTGGTAGGGTAGACAATGCATGGACCCTTTTTTTTTTTTTTTTTTTTTTTTTTTTTTTTTTCTCTTTTTATAAATAATTTCTTCCCTCATTTCAACCCTTTGAATGGGGAAATTAATTTCATATATACTTCAAACTGACATATATACATGTGTGGTTTAATTAATACTACAAAAAGAATATAAGAAAGATTATGTTATATATCTCTCAAATTATTTAAATTACAAATGGATAATTATAAGAAAATTGCTAACGTGAAAAATGATGTTTTTAAGGGAGAGTGACATCTACACTACTTTAGAAAAACAATTATTGGAGAACTTATTGAAATTGGTCAGATTCAACTAATTAGTCAAAACTAACCAACTGACTCAATTTTATTATTGTTGAATTTTTATTTCTTTTTCTATTATTAATTTTCCTTCACTTTCATCCTAATTTTCTTATGTATAATAGATAATCTAATATCTAGAAAAAAAAATCAATTTAATCAATCTACTCATAATTTAGAAGTTGTATCAAACTTTCATTAGTAAATCTATTTAGACCATCGGCCTTCATTAGCATTTTATAACTATTTTTACTTGATCTCATTAAAATTAACTCAAAATCACTTAAATGAAATTATTTTTCTCTCGATAATCTAGTTAAATTAGCAAGAAAGACGAGCACGTATTTATTTATAAACAAGTGGAGAGAAATAGAAGTAGACTAGATGATGAAAACCTCACTCAAATTAATTAAAAGTCCAAATATTCATATTTGATTTTAGTATTTTCTTTCCAACAGTATCCCTACATTTATAGAAGTCTTAATTGCATGTAGGGATTATACAATAACAATTTTAAAATAAAATTCCAGGGAAGGATATAACTAATTGATTTTTGAGATTTTAGATCCTGGATAATCATTTTGTTTTGTTTTTTTTTGTTTTTGTTTTTGAAAATTAAATCTATGACACTATTTCTACCTCCAAATTTCTTCTTTTATTATGGTTTAAAAAATCAAGCCAAATTTTGAGAACTAAAAAAAGTAGCTTTCAAAAAGTTATTTTGTTTTTGGAATTTGGCTAAGAATTCAAAATCATGGTAAGAAATGTGCATAAAATAGACTTAATTAAAAAAAAAAAAATCAAATGATTATCAAACGAGATCTTAAAGATTTAAATTGATTCAATCATTAGTCTAAAGTTTGAAATGATACAATCTTAAAAGTAGGGATATAAATTGATTTTTCTCTCTAAAAAGCCTAAAACTTGCAACCCCGAGAAATTTCAGAAAATAAAATATAGGTATAGACTATAAAAAATGCTGGATGTGTTTCAAATGTTTACTCTTATATGTATTTAATTTTTTTCCAAAAATAACTTTTCTGTCAATTTTTTTTGTTTGTTTGTTTGTTAATACCAAAGATAAATGTGAAGCGATGGTGTGCAGTAAAAATAGTAATTAATACACGTTGGTATAAGGATGATAAGTTTCAAATATGTCAATGAACTTTCCTAATATCATTTCAAAGTTTCTTTTTTAACCTATAACCTTTAAAAATGTGTTTCAACCAACCGTTAGAGTTAACTTTCTTGTTGATATGAAGACAAATAAAAGATGATCTGACAATAAATGGTAAAAACGGATGTGACACAAACACAACAATGAATTGTAAAAAAATAATAATAGTAATAATAATAACAATTTAATTTTCATCTTTGTCAAATATGATTGACAAAGATAACAATTGATTGAGCAAAGAAGACAAATTTTCATTTTCAAAGACGAAAGTTTTCAAGGAATAAATGGTGCCATAGGATCATTGTTTGTTTTTCCTCTTTTGTGTTCATCCCCAATCCCTTTCTTTTTTTCTGAAAAAGATTGTTCGATTAGAGTTATGTGAGAAATATAAGGAGAGGAAACTATATAAAAGGCCCACAAATTTAAAGTAATAGAAAAGACATAGCTTAGATTTAGATGCTCAAGATGCTCATGTTAGAAATCATTTTGATTTCTAATATTGATTCTTATAATTTAAGTAATTGATAATTGTTATTGTTGTATACATAGTGATGATAAGTGTAGTATTAAAGAGACTTATCGGGTGTGTCGAAAATGACTTTTAGGCTTAGACCCATAGCAAAAGTTAATCATGCTTATGTGAAAAAGAACTAAATTTTTATTTCAACAGAAGCGTCGGTTGATACCAACAAGGTGACTAATGCCTACCCACATCATAAGTTAATCTTGCTGAACAAGATGACATAATAGTTTTTGTTGGGGAGCCAACCCCTTTAGCGATCCACACCACAAGTTAATCTTGCTGAACAAGATGATGTAATAGTTGCTGTTGTGGGAGCCAACTTGGTGGAAAACAAAACTGAGTGGATACTTGATACTGGAGCTTTGAGACATTTCTACTCAAACCAAGAACTCTTCCATGACTACGAGGACACTACTAACAGAGAGTGTGTGAGGACACTACTAACAGAGAGTGTATGTTCATAGGTAACTCTGCCACGATAGTAGTGCTAGAAGCTGGCAAGGTTGTCCTCACAAAAAATAGAGATTTTGTTGTTAAGGAGTGTCTGGCTGATGGCCTTTTTGTATTGAATACTATCCCTGTTGCGAATATGATGAATACAAGTGCTTCTAATTCTGCTTACATAGTTGAGTCTCTTGATATGTGGCATGGTAGACTAGGTCATGTGAATATTGCATCGGTTAATAAACTTAAGGAATTAAAACTGATTAATGCATCTGAAACACATGAAACTAGTAAATGTCCTGTTTGTGTAGAAATAAAATTTATCAAGAAACCTTTAAAACTTGTCACATCTAGATGTATAAAATTGTTTGAATTGATTCATTCTGATTTAGCTGATTTCAAAAACACCACAAATAAAGGCGAAAAAAATTACTACATATCTTTTGTTGATGATTTTTGTATATATACTAAAATCTATCTTTTATAAACAAAAGATGAAACTGGTAGTATATTTTTGAAATATAAAGCAGAAGTATAGAATCAATTAGATAAGAAGATTAAAAGGTTAAAGTCAAATAGAGGTGGTGAATACAGGGATAATTCCCCTAAAGAATTTTGTGAATCAAATGACATTATTCATGAATTTACTACACCTTAATCACCACAACAAAATGATATAGCATAATGTAAAAATAGAACTCTTAAAGAAATGATGAATGCTATGTTATTAAGTTTTGGATTGTCTTATAATATGTGGGGGGAAGTTGTGCTTTCTACCTGTTTTATTCTTAACAAGATACCTCACAAAAAAAAAATAAGAAACCTTACGAACTTTGGAAAGGCTATGCACCTAATCTCACTTACATGAGGGTGTGGGGATGTTTGGCTAAGGTACCATATCCTGCATTCAAGAAGCCTATAGTAAGATCTAAAACTTTTGATTGTGTGTTTATTGGTTATGCTCTAGCATATTGAGTTATGTGCTTAAATGATAGATCCATATGTGAACATAGGGATGCAGAATTCTTTGAGTATGTTTTTCCATTGAAAAGGGAAAAGTTGAATCTATTAGAATGTCTAATTACGAGAATGTATCTGTTTATATACCTTCTTCGTCTAATAGTATGCATGAAACAAGAAATAATATAGCTTCTGGTAGTATGTCTGAAATCAAAGATGTTAGCACTTCAGATATAATGCATGATATAGAACCTAGAAGAAGTAAGACATAGAGAACTGAGAAAAATTTTGGTCCTAAATTTTTTTACTACTTTTTTAGTTGAGAGCCAAATGATACTGTCTGTCAGTTTGCATATATGTATGTAATAGATAAGGATCCTAAAACTTATCAAGAAGGCTTAAGTTTTGTAGACTTTAGCTTATGGAAGGAAGTCATTAAGAGTGAGTTGGATTCTCTAACCATGAACTAAACTTGAGACTTAGTAGATATCCTTAAAGAAAGTAAACATATTAAGTGCAAGTGGATTTTCAAAAAGAAAGTTAGGCTAGATGGCTCAATTGAAAGATACAATGCTAGATTAGTAGTAGTTGGGTATACACAAAAACAAGGTATTGACTACTTTGACACATATTTCCCTGTAACAAAGATAGCTACAATTCGAGCATTGATTGCACTAGCTACCTTCTATGGACTTCTAATTCACCAAATGGATATAAAAACAACATTCCTCAATGGTGATCTAGAAGAAGAGATTTATATGATACAACCTGAAGGCTTTATAGTTGTCGGTTAGGAAAATAAAGTATGTAAACTTAAAAAATCTCTTTATGGTCTTAAGCAAGCTCCCAAACAATGGTATGAAAAATTCAATGACACTTTAATAAACAATGGGTTTAAGGTAAACTCCTTTGATATGTATGTTTATTCAAAGTTGTTTAGAGCCGAGTGTGTGATTATATGTTTGTATGTTGATGATATGTTTATCTTTGGAACAAACATAGAGACAATAAGTAATACCAAGTTGTTATTATCGTTGCATTTTGAAATGAAAGATTTTGGGGAAGCTGACATAATACTTGGTGTTAAAATAAGAAAAACTGAAAATGGATTTTCTCTGTGTCAATCACGCTACATTGAAAAATTATTAAAGAGATTTGACTATTTTGATGATCCTGTAAGAACTCCTTATGATACAAGTGTAAATATTAAGAAAAATAAAGGAGATAGTGTGTCTTAGTCTGAATATGCAAAGATCATAGGTAGTGTTATGTTTCTAATGAACTATACTAGACCTAATATTGCATATGTTGAGAGTAGATTGAGTAGACATACACATAATCTTGATAAGGATCATTGGGGTGCTCTTCATCATCTGTTGAGATATCTTAAAGTCACAATAGACTATTGTTTGCATTTCAACAATTTCCCTATTGTATTAGAAGGTTATTGTAATGCAAACTGGGTAACTGACAATGACGAGGTCAGTTCTACTATTGGATATATATTTCTACTCGAAGAAGGAGCAATATCGTGGAAGTCTATAAAACAGACTTGCATGTTAGATCCACCATGGAATCTAAATTTATTGCTCAAGAATTAGCAAAACAAGAGGTTGAATGATTTAGAAGTCTAATAGGGGATGTACCATTGTGGGGGGAATCGGTACTAGTCTCTGTACACTGTGATTCATAGGCTACCATAGGTATTGTCAAGAATAGTATATATAATGACGGAGACATATACGTCTTAAACATGGAACTGTGAAACAATTGTTAAAGGGATGAGTTATTTCCCTGGAATATGTGAGGTCTGAGAAGAATTTGGCTGATCCTTTAACCAAAGGCCTAACAAGAAAAATAATTTTAAAATCCTTAGTGAACATGGAGATTAAACCCTTATAGTGATCCATAGCCCTTTGTCTGGGTGATCTATTGCAATAGACTTGATGGTCTATAGCCCTTTTTTTGAGTGGTTTATTGTGATGGACTTTATGGTCCATAGCCCGTTGTGAGAGTGGTCCTAGGAAGGACTTGATGGATAATACTAAAATCTTTTAATCATCCATAACCTTTTCTTCAGGTGGTCTTGATATGGACTTAATGGATAATGATGAAATCTTCATAGCTTAGTATTTGAGTAGTTTTCCTTGACAGACTTGATGAAGATGGTCCTGACACAGACTAGATGACAACGTCTTCATAGCTCAATCATGAGTGGTTTGTTTCTAACAAACTTGATGAAGCATCTGACGTGATATTGAAGGTGTGGTCTCATTCTATGAAAAAGTTTAAAGGTCTCTTTCAAAACCTTGCATGGTGACCCCAAGTTTATGTGCATGGCCATAAAAAACACACTCTATATCACAGA
Source organism: Benincasa hispida (assembly GCF_027475165.1). NCBI lineage: Eukaryota > Viridiplantae > Streptophyta > Magnoliopsida > Cucurbitales > Cucurbitaceae > Benincasa > Benincasa hispida. The sequence goes on along the minus strand of NC_143485.1, from coordinate 37,708,525 downwards.
ATAAAAAAAATGACTAGGAGTAAAACGTGTTACGAGTGACTCAATCAATGTTATTGAAAGTTTAAGAGGTAACTCATTCTCTCTAACAAGGTTGTTGCTCTGCTTTACTATGCGTCAATTTAAATCGTTAGATATTGGTGTTTAAGTTTGATGTCCTTTATTTACTCAGAACAGTTTCTTCAAATTATTTTATTTTTTGTTTTATTTGTTAGCTTTTCCATAACGGTCACTTATAGGGGATTGATGGAAATGACTTTTGGGCCTAGGCCCATAGCAAAAGTTAAGGGAGGGAGAGATTTTTGTCTCACATTGGAAAATTTAGCAATGCCTAAAGGGATAAATACAAATGACATGCATTTTTGCATGTTATCACCAAAAACTTGATGGTGGGAAATTAGAAGTCAATTTTACTCGACAACCAAAATCCCGTGGACGCATTATGTGATGTTTGTTCCTAAGATATGCATTGATAGTCATGCGTCGATGGCCATGCATTGGAATGATATTGCGTCAATGAATGTATGCGATGACCATGCATCCTGCCACAAGTTTTCTTGCGATGGAACCATGTATAATTCCAATGCAAGTTTCTCGGGTAATCCGAGGTCGAAAACAGGGACTTGTAGATATATGTTTGCGGTGATGTGCATGCGATGGTATAAATAAAAGGATGGAGGGGATGTTGTTAAATTAATCCTACGCCTACTCCTATCTAACAAACAACGTAATGAGAATATGCATGAAAGGTAGAGATACGAAAAACCTTGACATGAAATAAATGTGTGGGAAAATAGATAAAAGACTGCGAGGGCAACCCTAGTCAACATAAGCCAATGCGATCATGTAACACACATACAATAGTAAACCACCTCTCGGTGTGAATGCTACAACTTCTATTCCTAGAACGCATGCGATATATGCACTAAGTCACAAAATGACATACACACAAATATGTGACCACATAATATCATACCTATTCCTAGGGTGCATGCGATGTTGTGTTGACAAATAGAGCTTATCTCTAAGTCCCTATCTCTTGCTTATGCCGATCTAATCTTGCTCTCTGGGGTCTAGATTCTAACCTAGCTCTCTTGAGTCATTAGGTTCTTTCTTTAGACTCTTTCTCGAGTAGCTCTAAAGGGGTGTTGGGCACAACATAAAACAAGACAAACGCATGAACTTGGTTGACGCAATGTTGTTACTATCCTTAGTGAACAATGCATACCTTGCTTAATGCGTCTACCCTCCCGGGCAATTGATTGTTGTTGACTTTACTCATAGACAAGCAATGCATTAGCCTATAGACAGACGTTGCAGCAACTTCACACTAAGCAAATAAGGTTACTCACACACTCGCGCAACGCACACCTCTCGGTGGGTTACTACATGCTTCATATTCCTAATCCACATGACTAAGTATGCAATACCTAAGCACTCCCACTAAGTGTTGCAATGAAAGTAAAGATGCTAGGTAAAGAAGATGGAGATGGAGTAGAAGGAACAGAGAAATGCATTGAAAAAAGATTGTATTAATTCCTTAATTCCAAAATGTCATACAATACAATATGAGAAAAGAAAGGAAAAGGAAATGACCGGCTGGAAGCAAAGATTCGCTCCCAGCGGATGTGCGTCAAGGCTGTCGGTGGTGCCATGGATGGGCAGGGGAGCTGACTCTCTCGAGATCTACCTCTGGTCAAAGGCTCCGGTTGTCACTCGAAATGGATGAAGGAGGTGAAGAACTCTCAAGCGTCTTCTCACGCGTTTGTCTGGATCGCGGGGAAAATCCTCGATTGAGGGATAATCTCCAGATGATTTGAATTTCAGCTCATCGACCTTTATTTATAGAGCTTGATTCACCGACAACATTAATTGGACTGCTCTGAATCTGACTTTTGACGCGTTCATCCTTTCTGAAACTCTGCCACTAACGGTGTGGTAGGTGAAATGTCAACATCATCTTTTGGATTTTCTCGAGGTAGATATGTTGATGCGTTCATTCCACCTACCTTGCGTTGATCCCATTAGTTTTCATTGTCGTGCAGCTGCAATCATTCAATGGCCGCATTCGCTTAATACCACAAATCTACATGATGATTGTAATCGCCTAACGAGCGCAATTCCCATGCGATGAACGCATGTGGCTGATCATCACAACACCCATACGTTGATCTAATACGTTTGCCTTGCAGTGGAGAGTTTCTCCGCATGCGGTCGTCTATGTGGTGGTTTGGTTTCTGCGTTTGCGTTCATTTCCTGCATTAGCTACAAAAATAGAACATTGAATACACAATTAACGCAAAAGAATGGGTTAGCTGAGATTCGACATGCTGATCGACGCAAGCTCATTTTCTCGTGAATTCCTATCATGATTGCCACATATTCTGCCTAACAACCTTCATAATTCTAAGTAAAAGGCCTAAGATGACATGCATTCCTGCATGTCATCAAATACCAAGGCATATTAGATGTGATTCCAAAGTGTGTTGGTGGTGGAAGTATAACCTTTTTGATAACTTGTAAAAAAACAAGTTATTGTATCTATTTTCCCTAAAACAATTAGGAAAAATCATGGAAAATGCGACAACTTGAAATAGAAAATCTTGGACTTAATTATATTATGCAATCGCTTATAAACTCAGTCTCATAATCTAAAAGATAAAAAAATTGTGATTTATGGATGTAGAAATCTATTCATGCGATCACAAGATGTCACCGCAGAAGAAAATTCCCGACACCAAAATTGGATTCATATGGTGGGAACACATAGCTTCATTAGATACAATGTGACGTGACACATAGGGCGATGAAGCTGCCCTTTGATGCCTATAAATATGCATGAGACATCCATGCAAAGGGAGTGAAGACATTAGAGGAAACTTTACATAATTTCTGAAAACCTAGGGGAGACTTCACCTTTAGGACAATCTAGCAAAGCAGTCATCTATAGAGCCGGAAGGAGCAAAGAATTGCACCCCATGACTTGATATTCTATTTCTATCTTTCTTCTGCTATTGTTGTCATTTATATTGTGTAAAACATTGAGAAACTTCTTTTAACAATATGAATGCATATATAGTATTTTGTTTATCTATCTCTTCACTTTCTACCATGAGCAACTAATTTCTTATTGGGTTGAGAAACATTGCAACTGACATGAACTAAGTAAAGCTTAATCGTGTGTTCATCTTGTTTTATGTATGCTTTATAAACTATTTGAATAAGTCGAAAGATGTTTCAAAATAGAATGAATCTATGCTTGAAAGAGCAAAATATTTAGACCTCATAAAACAATAAGAGATTACCTTTAGGAATAAAAAGATATTTTTTGCATCAAATACTCATCGCATGCATCTGGTGTGAACCCCGAATCCTAATTTCTCTACTTGAGTATGTTCCTTATTAAGACTAGTGTGATGAGTAGGTTGATGTGGAAACTAATGTGGAATGGTAGAGGAAAAAGTGAAGATTTGAAGAAAAGAGGAAATTTGGAAGTTTAACTTTTGGGAAAATTTGGAAATTTGGCTAAGTATAAATTTTGTGTGTTGATGTTGGAAGGGTGGTATTGATGCATTGGACGTGTTGGATGATGGATGCGTTGGATGCATTGGATGATGGATGCGTTGGATGATGCATTGGATGTTGGATGCGTTGGATGCGTTGGATGATGGATGCATTGCATGCGTTGGATGCATTGGATGCGTTGGATGATGGATGCAATGGATGCGTTGGGGAAGGAAGAAAAATTGAAGTGAGGCATTGAGATGGCACGAGGGCTGGAGGGTGGCATGCGTCGAGCAACCTCGGCCAAATGCCCAACCATGCGTCGAGCAGCCTCGACTAACGCCCATGCAATGTGTCGAGCAGCCTCAGCTAGCATTCATGCAATGCGTCGAGCAGCCTCGGCCAGTGCCCATGCAATGCGTCGAGTAGCCTCGGCCAGTGCCCTTGCAATCCATCGAGCAGCCTCGGCCAGACGCCCCTGCTATGCATTGAGCAGCCATGAATTGAGCGCCCTGTCGAGTGGCCATGCTCATGTGGTGAGCGTCCCGATGAGCAGCTATGCCGTGCGTCGAGGTGCCCTACCATGTAGCTAAGCGCGTAGCCCATGTGGCCAAGCACGCCCATGCGGCCGAGCGAGTGAGCGATGGCCAGCATACACCGCACGCCCATGCGTCGAAGCAGCACGCCCATGCATCAAACGGCTAGCCTGTGTAGCACGCCTATGCATTGGTGGCCAGCACCATGCGCTTATGCCAAGCAAGCCATGCAATGCTACCTAGTGAACCATGCGTCGAGGATGGACGGTCACCCTATGTGTTGGTGATGGTTAGCTCCTTGCGATGGCTAAGTTGAATTGTAATGATAGTGAATTGGCTTGCTATGCGTTGATGATAGGCTATGCATTGAGTATGGATTATGTGTTGTACATCCAAGAGTGGATGCATACAAGGGATGAGATCATCAGGAGAACATCATCAAAACCATGTGTCTTCTTCGAAGGAAAGCCTTAAGCCTTAAGAATTTGAGGTGGTGGCATCTGATTGGAAGCTCATGCGTTGGCTACATAAGAGGAAGAAACTTAGCTTGTGATGATCACAACATTGCATTGATGGGGTGAGAAGGAGACACTTGGCCATGCAACCAAGTAAGTGGTGTCAACTCTGGAGAAGGTTTAGACGCCTATAAATAGAGCCAAAAGACTTCATTTTTAGATCACAATTCATAAATACTGTAAAAAAAGTGGGAAAGTTGAGCAAATCTTGCGTTGGAGCCAAATCCATGCGTTAGTCATAAAGGACGCATTGGACAGTGAGGTCTGAAGAGGATGCATAAATTTGGGACGAGAAGTTCTCCCAATTTACTCGTGCGTTTGGAGTGATTCTAAATCCACTTGAAAGCTCTGAAATTCTAGTTTTCAGGGTAGGGTTTCCAGAAGAAAGTCTCGAAGGGATCGGGTTGGAAACTAAGAAGAAGACATAAGGGTTAGGCTGTCAGATCAGTTTGAGCCAGTCTTGAATATTCTGTGATTCCAGCCAAACCACAAGAAGTTATGAGCTCAAATTTTAGGGTAAGCTTCCTGAGACATTTTGGAATACTTTTTTAGAAGAAAGTACTTCAAAATAAGGTTCAGAACTATGAGTAAACTAAGCTGTAATTTGAATCTAGATTCTAGGGGTGAAAAGGGAGCCCGAGGTAGAAAAGGGAGCTACTAGAGTGAAAAGCTCCTAAGCAATCAAGGTTAGTGGCTAAAACGTTTTGACTAAAACATTTGCTTAAAATGTTTGATTACAACGTGTTATAGAAAGCATGTTTTAAAGAAGATTATTCTCATGCCAACTAGTTTTACAAAGTGAATTCCAAGCAAACCATGAGTTATGTTTTAAACGCATGCATGTGTGAGAAATTGTCGAAAAGCGATTTATATGTGTTAAATATACTCAGCATGCGTTAGTACCTCTAAAGCCATATTTTTATATGTGTTATACTTTACATGCTTTAAAGATAAAGTCATTTATGACTAGTTTTACCTAACACGTGATACCGAAGGATATTTGAGAAGGTATCCACCCAACTAGATACTGAAGGACATCTGATAAGGTATCCGCCCAACTAGATATGGAGGGACATTTGAGAAGGTATCTATTGGTACTGAAGGATGTTTAAGAAGGTACCAAACCAACCAGATACTGAAGGACGTTTGAGAAGGTAGATCTGAGCAGAAGTACCTAAGTAATGACGGTACTTAGTATGACCACGTGCACGTAGGTAGAGTCAGAGATTGAGCAAAAGGGTTCTCTTTTGACTAGTAGTTGGTGTTGGGATTGTTTTTACCCACAGTAGGGTTATCCTCAACTGAGAAAGAGTTTTATTGTTTTATGATTAAAACAACTTTATATGTTCATGCTTGGAAAATGTTTATATTACAGTACAAGTATTGTAGAAGCTTATATTTCGGTTAAACTCTTTATTGAGATTTTGCATGAGAATCAATTATCTTTCTTAAGTCACTCACTGGGCACAAGCTCACCCTGTTTTCAAATGTTTTCTTTTGCACTCCCCCACAGGTAGCCGTCAAATCCTCTAAAGATAGCTCTGCATCTACTCTGCCACTAAAGGAATAAGAGATTTATAACCCGTCGGTTTAGATGGTTACTATTAATATTGTACACATGTTACTGTTGTTCATATAGGGACTAGGGTTTGTGAGTTTTGGGACTTGTGAATCTAGTGTTGTAATGACTCTAAATATGTTATGTTTCTGAATTAATAAATTTTCGCCTAAAGATATTCCGCTGTATACGAGTTATATATTGGTATCAGAGTTATTCCGTAATAGTTAGTAGGCAGTAAGTGTCAGCAAAAGGGTTGATAACTGCTGCCTACTGCAGTCACGCCCTTCTCTAGGCTAAGAGTGTGGTCTGGAGCGGGGTGTGACAGCTTGGTATCAGAGACAAGGTATACGTAAACTTGGGAAATGTTTGAGCTAGTTTAGTATTAAAGCATAAGGTATTGGGTGAAAGAGAGAGTTCATGCATTAGATTAAGTCCCATAGATAAGTCCCTAACATGCGTACTTAATAATTAGACAAAGATGCTAAGGAGAAGTGGCAAGCGAAGCAAGAAGACTGAGGAGAGGAATGTTGACCCTACCAGCGGAGGTTCTGAAGTTAGACGAGACCCAGATTCGAAGGGGAAAAGAGTCAGAGTATCAGTAGAGAAGAAAACAACTTCTGCAAACGAGTCGAGTACACCAAGGGTAGGTGTAGAACCCCAGATGGAGGATCGAGTATTTGATAGAATCACTCAAACATTGGCGGCAAGTGTAGGATGGATTCAAAACGATCTAGAAAAGAAATTCGGCGTCGAGAGGCTGAAAGCTTTAGGAGCCACGATGTTCAATGGAGCCACAGATCTAGTAGATGTTGAGATCTTGTTGGATTTGATGGAGAAATGTTTTAAGGTTATGATGTACCCTGAGGACCGTAAGGTCGAGTTAGCGGCATTCTTGCTGCAGAAAGGGGCTGAGAAGTAGTGGAAAGTGATAGAGGCCAGAAGGAATAGTTCAGAAACTATGACTTGGTTTGAGTTTAGACAAGTATTTGAGGATAAATACTACCCTAGTTCTTTTAAAGAAGCGAAGAGGGAGGAATTCCTTAGGGTTATCTTAGTATGCCCTTCTGATCATCGCGGAAGAGAAGGAGAGGTGTAGGAGATTTGAGAATGGCCTAAGAAGAAAGATATGTACACCCATTACCTCTACATCCAATTGGGTGAATTTCACTCAGTTAGTTGAGACCGCTATCTGAGTAGAGCAGAGTGTAGCGAGGGAAGATGTACTCCAACCAGATGAAGGACAGTTTAGAATGCCTGGAGAAACGAGAAGTAAGAGATTTAGACCCCCAATCTCTGGAATGTCAGGTATAAGGAGTTTTGGGGGCACGAGCCAACAAAACTCGGGTCGAAAGAAGTCAAGATCTGCAGCTGGACCGAGTGGTAGATCAGTATGAGGTCGTGCTAGCAAGTCAGTAGCTAGTACAGGAAGGAAACCACTTTGACCTCATACAGGAGTATGTTATGGTAATAGGAATGTGTGTTTTCAGTGCGGACTAGCTTGGCGTTTCAAGAGAGATTGTCCTCAGCTAGGTCATGGAGCACAGAGTGAACAAAGAAAAGTTACCCAGCCTAGAACAACCAGAACTAGAAGTGAGGGATTCGGTGTAGCTAAACAGAAAGGGGTAGCTGGACGACCCCAACAGCAACAGCAACAGAAGCAACAACAGGGTAGAGTATACACTATGACACACCAGGAAGCGGAAGAGGCTCCAGATGTCGTAACTGGTACAATAAATTTATGTAATCAATCCGCTTATGCATTATTTGATCCTGGTGCTACGCACTCGTTCATATCTAGCATGTGTGCGTTACATATAGATAGAGTGCCTGAGCGTATGAATGAGGATTTGTTTGTCTCTACGCTTGTAGGAGATACTCTATTGTACATGAATATTACAGGAATTGTGAAGTAATTCTTGGAAATTAGAGTTTTTGGGTTAACTTGATTTCATTAGAATTACTAGAGTTTGATGTTATCCTTGGTATGGATTTCCTAAATAAACACTATGGCACTATGGATTGTTTTAAGTGAGAAATAGTGTTTAGGAAACCAGGTGAAAAAGAAATAACCCTGGTGGGAAGTAAAAGAATACTTCTAGGAAGTTTAATATCAGCAGTAAAGGCTAGGAAATTGTTGAGTAAGGGATGCGAAGCCTATTTAGCCTATGTAGTAGTTTCACAGGATAAGAAACTGAGACCTGAGGATGTACCTGTGGTACAAGAATTCTTAAAAGTGTTCCCTGAAGAATTATCAGGCTTACCACCTGATAGGAAAATAGAGTTTACAATTAAGTTAGTTCCAGTTACAGCACCTATATCCCAGGCACCATATAGGATGGCACCAACGAAACTGAAGGAGTTAAAAGTTCAGTTACAGGAACTTGTGGATAAGGGGTACATTAGACCCAGTGTGTCGCCTTGGGGAGCGCTAGTCTTGTTTGTTAAGAAGAAAGACGATACTCTTAGATTATGCATAGACTATAGATAGTTGAATAAGGTGACCATTAAGAATAAGTACCCATTACCTCGTATAGATGATCTCTTTTATCAGTTAAAGGGAGCCACAATGTTCTCTAAGATAGATTTGAGGTCAGGTTATCACCAGTTGAAGGTGAAAGACACTGATGTTCCAAAGACTGCATTCAGAACTAGATATGGACATTTTGAGTTCCTAGTAATGTTGTTTAGATTGACAAATGCTTCTGCGGTATTTATGGACTTGATAAATAGGATATTTCATTCTTATCTGGATCAGTTTGTGATAGTATTCATAGATGACATAATAGTGTATTCTAATAGTGTAGAGAAGCACAAAGAACATCTGAGGATGGTGTTACAGATTCTAAGGGAAAATGAGTTATATGCCAAATTTAGTAAGTGTGATTTTTTGTTAAATCAAGTCGTATTCCTTGGGCATATAGTTTCAGCTGATGGAGATAGCGTTGATTCCCAAAAGATAGAAGCAATAGTTAACTGGGAACGACCCCTGAATGTAACCTAAGTACGCATTTTTCTAGGTTTAGCAGGTTATTATAGGAGATTCGTGGACGGTTTTTCTAAGATAGCTCTACCATTGACAAACCTGACCAGAAAAGATGCGAAGTTTGAGTGGTCGCCAGAATGCGAGCATAGTTTTTTAGTATTGAAACAGAGGTTAGTGTCAGCACTAGTATTAACTTTACCTACACCAGGTAAGGAGTTTGAGTTTTATTGTGATACATCTCGACAAGGTTAGGATGTATGCTGATACAGGAGGGAAAGGTAGTAGCTTATGCTTCTCGATAGTTAAAGAAGCATGAATGTAACTACCCTACACATGATTTGGAATTAGCAGCAGTTGTGTTAGTTCTAAAGTTGTGGAGACATTATCTGTTTGGTGAGCGATGTCATATATTCACGGATCATAAAAGTCTAAAGTATATCTTTGATCAGAAGGAACTAAACTTGAGACAGAGAAGATGGCTCAAATTGATCAAAGACTATGATTGTACCATTGACTATCACCCAGGTAAAGCAAATGTAGTAGCTGATGCTTTAATTCGAAAAACTAGATCAGCTAGAGCTAGTATCAATTCAGTGAAGGGTACACTGATTCATGAGTTGTATAATGCTAGGGCAGCATTATCAATCGGTAAAAAATGAGGGTTACTAACTTCATTTCAACTACGTCCTACGCTCATAGAAGATATTCTACGTGAACAATTAAAGGATTCCGATCTTCAGAAGTTAGCTGAAGAAGTGGATAAAGGATTGAGGACGGACTGCCAATTAAGAGTTGACAGAGTGCTATTGAAAGAAGGTAGGATATGCATATCTAAGGACTAAGCACTTAAACAAGCTATTCTAGAGGAGGCACATAGTTCGACCTATGCTATGCATCCAGGCAGTACAAAGATGTTCAGAACATTAAAGAGATCGTACTGGCCGCCTGGTATGAAAAGAGAAATAGCGGAGTATGCTGACAGGTGCCTAATATGTCAATAAGTTAAACTAGAAAGACAGAGGCCAACACGATTACTTAATCCACTCCCAATACCAGAGTGGAAATGAGAGCATATTACGATGGATTTCCTGTTTGGATTACCTAAGACACCAGCGAGCTATGATGGTATATGGATAATTGTGGATAGATTGACAAAAAACAACTAAGTTTTTACCTGTTAAAGTTACTTATACCCTAGACCAATTAGCTAAGCTATATGTGGAGCTTCAGTTTCAATTGTATCAGATTGAGGCTCCAGATTTACGTCAAGGTTTTGGCCTAGTTTGCAGAAAGCTATGGGAACCAAGTTATCTTTTAGTACCGCTTTTCATCCACAGACGGATGGTCAGTCTGAGCGGACAATCCAGACATTAGAGAACATGCTGAGAGCATGTATATTGCAATTCAAAGGCAGTTGGGATACGCATCTGTCGTTAATTGAATTTGCGTATAACAACAGTTACCATTCGAGCATCGGGATGGCACCATATGAGGCACTATATGGAAGGCCATGTAGAACTTCAATATGTTGGAATGAAGTTGGTGAAAGAAAATTACTAGGTCCAGAACACGTACAACAGACATTAGACAACGTTAAGATTATAAGAGATAATCTTAAGATGGCTCGAGATAGGAAAAAGAGTTACACTAATAAGCGGAGAAGAGAATTAGAGTTTGAAGTTGGTGATAAAGTATTTCTGAAGTTATCTCCGTGGAAAAGAATACTTAGGTTCAGTAGGAAAAGGAAATTAAGCCCAAGATATATTGGACCTTACAAGATAATAGAAAGAGTTGGCCCAATGGCATATAGATTGGATTTACCTCCCGAATTATCTCGTATTCATGATGTGTTTCATGTGGCAATGCTTAGAAAGTATGTGCCAGATCCTACCCATGTGTTGCCTGAGCAACGGATATAGTTAAGAGAGAATTTGTCTTATGAGGAAGAACCAGTAGAGATTATTGACCAAAAGGAACAGGTCTTAAGGAATAAGACAATCCCATTGGTAAAGGTACTATGGTGAAACAATAGCACGGAAGAAGTAACATGGGAAGCCAAAGTACAAATCAGAAACAAGTACCCGCAGTTGTTTAGTTGACAAACTTGTAACGAAATTTCGAGGACGAAATTTTTATAAGTGGGAGGTAAATGTGAACCCCGAATCCTAATTTCTCTACTTGAGTATGTTCTCTACTAAGACTTGTGTGATGAGTAGGTTGATGTGGAAACTAGTGTGGAATGGTATAGAAAAAAGTGAAGATTTGAAGAAAAGAGAAAATTTGGAATTTTCCATGCGTTGGAAGGGTGGTGTGGATGCGTTGGATGTGTTGGATGATGGATGTGTTGGATGTGTTGGATGATGGATGCGTTATATGCATTGGATGATGGATGTGTTGAATGCGTTGGTTGCGATGGGGAAGGAAGAAAGATTGAAGTGAGGCATTAGGATGGCACGAGGGCTGAAAGGTGGCATGCGTCAAGCAACCTCGACCAAATGCCCAGCCATGCGTCGAGCAACCTCGACCAAATGCCCAACCATGCGTCGAGCAGCCTCGGCCAACATTTATGCAATGCGTCGAGCAGCCTCTGCCAGCGCCCATGTAATGCGTCGAGCAGCCTCGACCAGCGCCCATGCAATGCGTCGAGCAGCCTCGGCCAGAGCCCATGCAATGCGTCGAGCAGCCTCAGCCAGAGCCCATGCAATACGTCGAGCACCTCGGCCAAAGTCCATACAATGTGTTGAGCAGCCTCGGCTAGTTCCCTTACAATGTGTCGAGCAGCCTCGGCCAGACGCCCCTTCCATGCATAGAGCGGCAATGCGTTGAGTGGCCACGCCCATGCGGTAAGTGCCCTCCCAAGCAGCCATGCCATGCTCAGGGTGCCCTACCATGTAGCCAAGCACGCAACCCATGTGGCCAAGCACGCCCATGCGGCCGAGCGAGTGAGTGATGGTCAGCATACACCGCACGCCCATGCGTCGAGCAGCTAGCCTGTACAGCACGCCTATGTGTTGGTGGCCAACACCATGCGCCTATGCCAAGCAATTCGTGCAATGCTACCTAGTGAGCCATTCGTCGAGGATGGACAGTCACCTTATGGGTTGGTGATGGTTAGCTTCTTGCGATGGCTAAGATGAATTGTAATGATAGTGAATTGGCTTGCTATGCGTTGATGATAGGCTATGCATTGAGTATGGATTATGTGTTGAACATCCAAGAGTGGACGCATACAAGGGATGAGATCATCAGGAGAACATCATCAAAACCATGTGTCTTCTTGGAAGGAAAGCCTTAAGCCTTAAGAATTTGAGGTGGTGGCATCTGATTGGAACTCATGCGTTGGCTACACAAGAGGAGACATTTAGTTTGCGATGATCACAACATTGTGTTGATGGGGTGAGAAGGAGACACTTGGCCATGCAGGCAAGTAGGTGGTGTCAACTCTGGAGAAGATTTGGACGCCTATAAATAGAGCCAAAAGACTTTTTTTTTTTTAGATCACAATTCAAAAATACCATAAAAAGAGTGGGAAAGTTGAGCAAACCTTGCGTTGGAGCCAAATCCGTGTGTTAGTCATAAAGGACGCATTGGATAGTGAGGTCTAAAGAGGACGCATCAATTTGGGACGAGGAGTTCTCCCAATTTACTCGTGCATTTGGAGTTATTTCAAAGCCACTTGAAATCTTTGAAAGTCTAGTTTTCAGGGTAGGGTTTCTGGAAGAAAAGCTCGAAGGGATTGGGCTGGAAACTGAGAAGAAGATAGAAGGGTCAGGCTGTCGGATTAGTTTGGGCCAGTCTTGAATATTCTGTGATTTCGGCCAAACCACGAGAATTTCTGAGCTCAAATTTTAGGGTAAGCTTCCTGAGATATTTTAGAATATTTTTGTAGAAGGAAGTATTTCAAAATAAGGTTCAAAACTATGAGTAAACTAAACTGTAAATTGAATCTGGATTCTAGGGGTGAAAAGGGAGCCCGAAGTAGAAAAGGTAGCTACTAGAATGAAAAGCTCCTAAGCAATCAAGGTGAGTGGCTAAAACGTTTTGACTAAAACATTTGCTTAAAATTTTTTATTACAACGTATTATAGAAAGCATGTTTTAAAGAAGATTATTCTCATGCCAGCTAGTTTTATAAAGTGAATTCCAAACAAACCATGAGTTATGTTTTAAACGCATGCATGTGTGAGAAATTGTTGAAATGCGATTTATATGTATTAAATATACTCAGCATACGTTAGTACCTTTAAAGCCATGTTTTTATATATGTTATACTTTACATGCTTTAAAGAGAAAGTCATTTATGACTAGTTTTACTTAAAACACGATACCGAAGGACATTTGAGAAGGTATTCGCCCAACTAGATACTGAAGGACATTTGAGAAGGTATCTATTGGTACTGAAGGAAGTTTGAGAAGGTACCAAACCAACCAGATACTGAAGGACGTTTGAGAAGGTATCTGAGCAGAAGTACCTAAGGTATGATGGTACTTAGTATGGCCACGTGCAAGGTATGGCTGTACTTAGTATAGCCACGTGCACGTAGGTAGAGTCAGAGATTGAGCAAAAAGGTTCTCTCTTGATTAGTAGTTGGTGTTGGGATTGTTTTTACCCACAGTAGGGTTATCCTCAACTGAGAAAGAGTTTTACTGTTTTATGATTAAAACAGCTTTATATGTTCATGCTTGGAAAATGTTTATACTGCAGTACAAGTACTGTAGAAGCTTATATTTCGGTTAAACTCTTTATTGATATTTTGTATGAGAATCAATTATCTTTCTTAAGTCACTCACTGGGCGCAAGCTCACCCCGTTTTGAAATGTTTTCTCCCCCCCCCCCCCCCCCCCCCTTCCCCCCAGGTAGCGGTCAAATCCTCTGAAGATAGCTCTGCATCTACTCTGCAACTAAAGGAATAAGAGATTTGTAACCCGTTGGTTTAGGTGGTTACTGTTAATATTGTACACATGTTACTGTTGTTTATATAGGGACTAAGGTTTGTGGGTTTTTGGGACTTGTGAATCTAGTGTTGTAATGACTCTAATATGTTATGTTTCTGAACTAATAAATTTTGGCCTAAAGATATTTTGTTGTATACGAGTTATATATTGGTATCAGAGTTATTCCGTAATAGTTAGTAGGCAGTAAGTGTCAGCCAAAGGGTTGATAACTACTGCAGTCACGCCTTTCTCTAGGCTAAGAGGGTGGTCTGGGGCGGGGTGTGGCATATGGTGGTAAAATACACCGGGAAGTGTACATTCTAACTTTTGAGTGATTTGCTTGAATGCATGATTTATGCAATTAGTTAAGAATTGTTAGTGAATATTTTTCTCAACCCTACTTTTATTCATTGGAAACCGAAATCTCTTCGCATAGACTATTTTGCTTACGATTGTGATTACCATTGCATCCACCATTATTTATTTTAGTGATAGAGTAGAAAAAAAAACTTATTGCATACTTAACAAAACAACTTGCATAATGATCGAAACAATGATTGTTAACGCTTGAATAGAATGCAATCCTTGAGTTTGAACCTAGACTCAACAGGATTCTAGTTTTATTTATACTTGGGTCTAACTAGGTAAAACAATGCACTTGTAAGGCATCACATCATAATTAATCCATTGCATAATGAAGAACGCGTCAAGTGTTTGGCACCATTTTTGGGGATTGCAGTAATTAAGTTGAGCTAAGATTATTGTTTCTGACTTTCGTAGGTCTTAGTTTTTGGTGTATTGTACCCTGATCTGTGAAATTAGTACAAACATTTTATGAGCGAAGGATCAACACCTGAGCTAGTATATGACTCAGAGGTCGAGAGGACCTTTCGTAGAAGAAGAAGAGAAAATAGGAAAAGAAGACAAAGGAACATGGCTCAGAAAATGGAAAATCAATGAAACAATCCAAAAGAGCCAAATACAGTAATCAATGATGATGAAAATGCTCTTGCCAACCCCAGTCTTCTAGCTAATGGTTGCAACAAACCCATCAGGGACTATGTTTTGCCAATACTATATGATTTCTCACCTAGAATTATACGTCCAATACTAGATGGTTCCAGGTTTAAAACGAAATCTGTCATGCTTCAGATGATTCAAATAGCTGGAAAATTTGGAGGGAGACACGACAAAGACCCTCATGCTCACTTGAGAAGTTTCATCGAAATCTACAACACATTCGTATTCCCCAACATTACTCCTGAAGAAGTTAGGCTCACCTTATTCCCATTTTTGCTATGCGATGATGCCAGGAAGTGGGCTTATTCACTTGAACCTGGCGAAATCACATCATAGGAACAAGTCATGAAAAAATTATGAAAGAATATTATCCACCTACAGAAAACACAAAAAAAAGAAGGGCAATCACAAATTTTCAACAGGAAGAGCATGAAACATTAAGCGACGCATGGACGAGATTCAAAAGGCTAGTAATAGATTGTCCACATAATGGACTCCCTGATTATTTCCAATTGGAAATTTTTTATTATGGCCTAAATTCAGTATCCCAAACTGTCGAAAATGTTGTCGCAATAGGTGGTTTATTGGATAAAACGTAAGTTGAAACCGAAAATATCCTTGACCATGTTTAAAAAAATCATGAGGATTGGAAGAAGAGTGAATATGGCTCAATATCGAACGAAAGAGGAAGAAATGGACAAAGTAATGATTCCATTGCATCACTACAAACACAGGTGAATGCGATGACTAGTTTGCTGTAGGCAACGACAATGACAAAAACTGGTGTAAAAAATGGGCAGGTGAATGCAGTTACTACGATGGCTGCATTCTCTACAAAGAAGATCATTCATTTAAAGAATGCCTGTGTAACCCACAAGCTGTCTACTTCTTAAAAATAACCCGTTTTCGACTACCTACAACCCTGGTTGGCGAAACCACCCAAATTTTTCTTGGGGTGGTTATCAACAAGCACACACCAACTATCATAATACCCCTAGAGATAGACCACCTGGGTTCCATCAAGGACAGAATAGAAACCAACAGGCATTCAGCTCATCACAACAACCTGCAACTTCACCTCTAGAAAAGCTGTTAAAAGAATACATACAGAAAAATGAGGTGGTTCTATAAAGTGAAACGTCATCAATTCCAAATCTTGAACTTCAAATGGGGTAGATCACCGACGAATTAAAAAATAGACCACAAGGCTCACTACCAAGCAACACTGAAGTTCCTCGCGATGCAGGAATTTCAGGCAAAGAACAATGTCACATAGTGACATTGAGAAGTGGTCACATAATGAAGGAAGATCAAAAGGAAAAGTAAATCAAGCTTACTAATGAAGTGCATACATATTCTTTTGATGAAATGACTGACAAACAACCAATGCAGGAAACACCGATACCATCACATGAAAATCAAGAGGAATGCAGAGACTCATCTGCGATAGCTTCTACTTCAAAGGCATCAAATGAGGTGAAACTCCCTCTATACCCACAAAGGTTGAGGAGGAAGAATGATGAAAACCAATTTCAACGCTTCCTTAGAGTGTTAAAGCATTTGCATATTAACATTCCACTCATCGAAGCACTTGAACAAATGCCCTCTTATGTCAAATTCTTAAAAGATATGATCTCAAAGAAATAGAAGATGGAAAATTGTGAGATTATCGCACTGACACAAGAATGCATCACCATTATACAAGAAAGTATTTCAAAAAAATGAGAGATCCAAGGAGCTTCACCATTCCCTATTCCATTGGAGGAGTTTACATAGAGCAAGCCCTATGCAACCTTCGAGCTAGCATCAATCTCATGACATTATCAATCTTTAAACAATTAGGAATAGGAGAATTTGTACCTACAATGGTTACTTTGATACTGGCAAACAATTCCTTGGTGTATCCAAAAGGAAAATTAGAAGATGTACTCGTAAATTCATTACATTAGACTACTAAGCTGATAAAGATGTACCATCATTTTGGGAAGACCCTTCCTACCCATAGGAAGAACCCAAATTGATGTGTATAAGGGTGACATCACCATGCAAGTTAATGGCCAGAATATGAAGTTTAACATTCTTAAGGCGATGGAATATCCTTATAAGATCAACGTATGTTAAATAGTTGAATTTGAAAGGATTGGACTTGTTGGTTGGATTTCAAAGTTGAAGAAGCGACTGAATTGAAGGATGAGGCGAACACGACATTTGAATCCTATTATGCGGTAAAAGAAATGCAAATGAACTTTGAACTTTTGGGTTAGAAAATCGAGAAGGAAAAATTAAGTCTTCACTTAAACAATCACCAGTTTTGGAGTTGAAGTGCAACCTGCTCACCTAAAATATGCATTCCTTGGTGAGAACGATACTTTACTGTGATTATTTCAGCAACACTCTCAGATGAAAAAAAAAAGACACTCTCTTGTAAGTTTTGAAGAAATATATTAAGTTGATAGGGTGGACCCTAGCAGATATCATGAGAATCATCCCATCCTTTTGCATGCACAAGATAAGACTCGAGGATGGAAAGGATGACTCTATTGAATACTAGCGCAGGCTCAATCCAACGATGAAGGAAGTTCTCGAGAAAGAAATTATTAAATGATTGGACGCTTGAGTTATATTTCCTATTTCAAATAACAAATGGGTCAGCCCCGTGTTGGGATTGGTGAGGAATAGTTCTTCATAGGTATGCATCCTCTATCCCTTTATCATCGTTTAGCATGCTGTAATTTATGTATTTGTATGACCTATTAGTTTCCATTTAGACTATAATTGATTGTGTTCAATTTGAATGGAATTTGGAACGATCCCTTCCGCTGCTCATGGAAATCCTCTTGTTAGATTTCTTTCACCCCGTGCAGTGCATCCCCAAGAAAGGCAGTATGTGTCACACCCCTTTCTCGAGTTATCATCCTAACTCGAGAAGAGTTGTGAAGACAACAATTGCCAACCCTCTTATGACATTTATTGTCAACATACTTCCATGAACCAACACTCTTGGCACTTGACAAAAAAATTGTATCCTATAACCGACCACATTAACATACAAATTTTCATCCAGCAAAACACTTATACAGATGTATCACTATTAAGGGATCCAAAAAGTTTATTTACAATAGTAATAAAAACTCTATCCTGACTTCCTCAACATGAACATAAAATCCAAAAATAACAAGACATGATGAGCCACTCAAACTTCAAATTCTCAAGGGTTTCTGAGAAGTGACTGATTGGAAGAACTGCTAGGCTTCGACACGTTGATCGCTACCTTTGGAGGAAAACATTGGAAAAAGGCGAGGTTAAAACGCCCAGTGAGTGACTTATTTCAAAGAAATATACCTTAGTAACTCATGAAATGAACATGTTTATAATAAAACATTTACATTTACATTTACATTCCAAGGTTCGGGAATAAAATTTAGAAAATGTAAAATCATAAAATGTAGAACCCTGAACAAACTCATCAATATTCCTTGTAAAATTCCTTTACTCCCTTGCCTGAAAATGTAGGAGAGCCTTTTTGCCCAATCCTTAATAACCTTAGCCGAGAGAGAGCCCTTTTGCTCGATCTCATCAACATCAATAACATAGATCTTACGTACACGCAGAACTAAGTAGGATCCTGCTTAACTTACCATACCTTCAGTAGCAAGGATCGTCATGTAGCTAGGTACCTTAATATACCTTCGATACCGATGCTTAGGAGTAGGTTTTACATATTAAACATACATGTGAACATCATAAACATCACATTTATCAGGCTTAAGGGAATCTGTAAATAACTCATTTGAATTCTAAGTCATGGGATATAACTCAAGTGAAATACATGAAAGTTACAAGTAAAAGCAAACTCTGTTGAATCATCAACATACATTTGACTTCTTTACTAGAAGCATGCGTTGGGACATCATGACAGAGATAACTATGCATTAGAAATTCATGAGTAAAACACTTAGCAAACATTTTGAAAGCTAGTCACTCACTGTCTTAAGCTACTTACTCAAGGATTTGTAAGCCTCTCTTATTTGTGTCTGCTTTGAAATAAGGAAAGATCCCTTGGTCAGTATAATCAACTCCCTTTTGAGCTTAATGCATAAACATAACTTCATTGCATACTAGTAATTCATCACATCATGCCTAAGTTCATCGCATCCTAACCATCTTATCGCATCAGCTACACTTAACCATTTTACCTTATAGCTTGGCTGAAGAATGGAAATCTTTCCTTACGGTGCTCAGGTAGGCACTGGAACACCTTCATAAGCCTAAGCAATGAACGTCCACTATGCGACGTACCCAATGCGCCTCGACTGGGAATACTATGTCAATGCTCACACGCATCAACACATATCATCGGCTGGTCAGTTGCTTGCTTATTCTTCAGATGTATTTGCCTACTTATTCATCCATAATATCGTTTTAGATTTCAATCTTCTAGATTTCATAACTCTAGTTCTAGCCTTTAACTAACTAGGTTTCCTTTAGTGAATTTTCCCATAAACATTTTAACTCTCTTACCTTAGAATTTGAGCATTAAATTCTTCAGAATAGGCCAGGAATCCCCTTAATCTCTTGAGTTTGCCAAGAAATTCTTCAATTCCTTCCAAGCTTTCAAATGGCAATAACATTTCCTCTAAGTGTAGGAAGATTTTTGGCAAAACAGTTCTCTTCTTCGCAAGGCCGATTTATACATGGGCTTGCATGTAGGCTTATCTTAATTAAATGCCACCTGGAATTTTAATCCTCAATCCAACATTTCTAAGGCAGCCACATAGCCCAGTTATTAATTAATTAAGCTAAACTCTCCAGCTTAACTCCATCGCATAGGCTTGCATTCACTTAAGCCTCTTCCTGGTCATCACATACTTCTACTCAGCGTTGCACCCTCCAAATGTCACCTTTGACGCATTGGTCTTCTCTCTACTTAAGAGCTTAACATTCCTCTAAGTGTTGACTTCTCTCTACTTCACTCAAGAGCTTAACATTCCATACTTAACATATTTTCTTGTCCTCTAAGTACCCGAGAGTATGACTTCCTAACACTTAGAATATTTTCCTTCATTCAATCATACATAAACATACATTGGGCTCCCCACACACTTCAACTAATACAAACATCATAAGTACATACTTACAAGAGCTTAATTGCAAATTAAAAGGACCTAAACGTAATTAGCTAGTAAACAAGTTTAGAGGATTACAATTTACCTTCGCCTTAGAGAAATTTCATCCTCAAAATTTGCCTTTAGCTTAGTTTCCTATGTAGCTTCTTCTATTCTATGGTTTCTCTACAACACTTTAGCCAGTGGAATAGTTTTGTTTCTTAATACTTGCTCTTTCCTATCTAGTATCCATATTGGTTCTTCCTCATAGGACAAATTCTTTTTTAACTGTATTGGTAGTTCCTGTGGATTATGAGCATGGTCTTGAACATACTTCTTCAACATAGATACATGGAAAACATCATGTATCTTAGATAATTCTACTGGTGAGGTTAATTTGTAAGCTACTGGCCAAACCCTTTCAATGATCCCATAATGTCTTATATATCTTGGGCTTAACTTTTCTTTTCTACCAAATCTGAGTATTCTTTTCCATGGTGTTAACTTAAGAAATAATCGGTTCTCTATCTGAAACTCGAGTTCCATTCTTTGTTTATCTGCATAGCTTTTCTATCTGTCTAGAGTTTTTTTCAGATTTTCTCTTATCAACTTAACATTCTCTGATTTCATCAGAACCAATTCTGATTCTATCATCTGTCTCTCACCAACCTCAGTCCTCTAAACTGGTGCTTTACAAGTCCTTCCATACAAAGTCTATACTGAGCCATGCCAATGCTGGAGTGGTAAATATTATTATATGCAAATTCTTCTAATGGAAAGTTTGTATCCTAACTACCTTTAAACTGTAAGACACAAGCCCTCAAATATCCTCCAAGGTCTGGATCGTTTGTTCTAACTATCCATCCGTCTATGGATGAAAGGTTGTACTTAAATGTAACTTAGTACCAAGTGCTTTCTGCAAACAAGGCTAGAACTTCGTGGTAAACCTCATATCCCTATCTGATACAATGGATATTGGAGCCCCAAACTAGCTCACAACTCGATCCACATACATCTTAGGTAGTTGATCAAGGGTAGTAGTGGCTCTAACTGGCAAAACTTTTGCCGTTTTAGTCATCCTTTCTATAATCACCCAAATTCCATAATAACCATTGGGTGTCCTGTGTAAGCCAAATAGGAAATCCATGGTCACGTGCTCCCACTTCTTTTGGATACTGGAAGTGGGTTCAACAAACTTGTAGGTCTTTGACGCTCTGACTTAACATGTTGACATACCAAACATCTTAGTGCTACCTGGATGCATGTCATAGGTCGAACTATGGGCCTTTTCTAGCACCATATACTTCAGTGTTTCATCATCAAGAACACATAATTTGTCTTCCTTGATCAGAGCTCCATCCCGTCTCAAAACATTATATGATCTCTATTGTTGACTCAAGTCTTCAATCAACTTACTGAAATTAGAGTATGCTATCTAAGCTCTTATGATATCATCTATTAACATAGGCCTTACCTGAAAATGAGTTATCATTTCCCCCAAGTGACCCACTGTCAATGCTGCATTAGCTCTCTTAAACTTATGTAATAACCTTCCCCTTAGATAACTTAACATATCTCTAGGGCAACTCGATTTCCTACCCAAAGCATCTGCCACCATGTTAGTCTTACCTGGGTGGTAGTCAATAGTGCAATCATAATCTTTAATTAACTCTATACATCTCTTCTATCTCAGATTTAATTCCTTCTGATCAAAGATATATTTTAAACCCTTATGATTTGTAAAGATGTGACATTTCAGACCATATAGGTAATGTCTCCAAATCTTCAATGCTAGCACAACAACTACTAGTTCTTGATCATTAGTAGAGTAGTTACTCTCATACTTCTTCAATTGCCTGTATGCATAAGCTACGACTTTACCATTCTACGTCAAAACACATCCTAACCCCTACCTGGATGCGTCACAATAAATCTAAACTCCTTTCCTGGAGCTGGAAGGGTTAAGATTGATGCAATTACCAATCTTTACTAGTCTTGAAAACTTTACTCACACTACCTGTCCATTCAAACTTGGCATCCTTCTTGGTTAGATTAGTTAATGGGAGACCTATTTTTGAGAATCCCTCAACAAACCTCCTAATAACCTGTCAGTCCAAGGAAACTACGTACCTTTGTTACTGAGGTAGGTCGCTCCCATCTAACTACAACTTTAATCTTCTAAGTAACAACGCTGACACTTATTGTAGACACCACGTGTCTTAAAAACACCACCTGGTCAAGCCAAAACTCGCATTTCCTAAACTTAACATATAGCTGCTTCTCACGTAGTGTTTGCAACAATGTACTTAAATGATTTACATGTTCTTCTTTACTGCCTAAATAAACCAAGATATCATCTATAAAAACCATTACAAACTTATCTAAATATGGATGAAATGTCCTGTTCATCAAATCCATAAATACCGTTAGGGCATTAGTTAAGCCAAATGACATAACCAGAAACTCATAATGTCCATATCTAGTCCGAAAAGTTGTCTTAGGGATGTCTAGCTCTCTAACTTTGAACTGATGGTAGCCTAATCTCAGATCAATTTAGAAAATACTGATGCTCCTTTTAGCTGATCAAACAGGTCGTAAATACGAGGTAATAGATACTTATTCCTTATAGTTAACTTTTTCATCTGCCTATAATCAATACATAGCTAGAGTGTGCCGTCTTTCTTCTTCACAAATAGCGCTCCCCAAGGTGACACATTGGGCCTTATATAGCCTTTGTCTACTAATTCCTGCAATTTAGTTTTTAACTCCTTCAACTCAGTTGACGCCATCATATAAGGTGCTTGAGAGATGGGTGTTGTCCTTGGAATCAAATCTATAGAAACTTCACATTTCTATCAAGTGGTAACCTTGATAAGTCCTCGGGGAATACGTCAATGAACTCCCACACCATAGGAACTTCTTTTGGTCCTAGCTTTTTCGGCTGTGAAACTGTTACATGGCCCAAGTACGTTGCATAACCCTTACTCAATAGCTTTCTTGCCTTTACTACTAAAATCAGACAAGTAGGAAACATTTTCCTTTGTCCTACAAATACCACCTCTACCTAACCTAGTAATCTGAATATCACTTCCTTCTTATGGAAATCAATAGTTGCATGGTATTTAAACAAGAAATCCATTCCTAAAATAGTACCAATCCCTAATAGTTTTAAGGGAAGAAAATCAATCACCATACTTTGTTCCTCAATTACAATTACACAATTTCGATAATAATTATTAACTATCAGCCTTTACCACAGCGGTAGAGATCAGTAACTCCACAAGCATAGTTTCTATTATTCTATCAATGCTCAATGTAAACATGCTAGAAATAAATGAATGGGTCACCCTTGGATCAAATAATACACGTGCAAGTTTATCATGGATAAGGACCATACCAGTCACAACATCTGGTGCACCATCAACGTCCTATAGAGTCATAGCGTAAACCTTGCCCTACTGACAAGGCCGTTTTGCTGCACCCTTCTGCTTAGCATTACTAGTGCCCTCATCACCTGCTATGCCTACCTTAGGCTATATCACTATCTGAGATGTTGTCTTCTGCTCAGTCTGTGCCCTTAAAATTAACTGGGGACATTTTCTCCTGTAATGCCCAGGCTATCCATACTGATAATAGACGTTCTAGCCCTCATAACACTGTCTTGAATGGTATTTATCATAGCTGGTACACTGGGGCTTTCTACCTGTACTGGCCATAGACTCTTCTGTATTTCTCGATCTAGATCTCCTAACTGTCTGGCTGGATCTTTGTTTACCTCTTCTTTATTGACTGTCTATTCTACTACCTTAAGATGTCACTAGTCCACTGAAATGGGGCTTAAAATCTCTCCTGCCAGATTCTCCTAGAGTAAATTTCCTCTTTTCTCCCTTGGAGACTTTTCTGTCTTGCCTACCCTCTATCGGGGTCTCCTCTACTCGTATTGCAGTCTCCACTAATTGGGAAAAATTAATCCAGTTAGCTGTAGCAATAACATATGTTCGTATCTCCCTTCTCAGTTCATTTTCAAGATGTCTATATCTATCTTTTTCCTCAACTATAATCATAGAAGCATACTTGGATAACTCTATATACTTTTGTTCATATTCAACAACTATTATATTACCTTGAACGAGCTTCAGGAACTTATTCCTTTTCGCCTCACGATATGAGTAGGATAATACTTATCTTCAAAAATCCTTTTAAACTCATCCTATGTCATCTCCTCAGATCTATTCCATTTGGAATCTATCACTCTCCACCATTGCTCTGCTCGTTTCTATAGCAGAAATACTAGTAACTTGACCTTACAGTCCTCGGGGCATCTGGTCACCTAAAAACATTTCTCTCTTTGAATCAACCATGCCTCAGCATCTACAGGGTTAGTAATACCCTCAAATGCAGCGGTACCCAGTGCCTTCATCCTTTCGATGCCATACTTCTTCTCGAGATATGTCTGTATAGATCCTATACTAGCTGCCAGCCTCTCAGCAATCTGATAAAAAATTATCCTCCATTTAAGGATCAACTTTAATCTGAGGGATACTAGACTGTCCCTCAGATGTAGCTTCCTGTACTACTAGTTTTCTAACTGAATCTACATCCCTTCGAACTATGGGATCTCTGGTATGCTCATAGTACTTTTCAGCCATCTGCCAAGTCAGTTCGTCACTTTCTCGAGGCTTGGTTCCCTATAACATATACATTATTAGGCTCATAACATATTTACATGCCCCTAGTCTAATGCATGACTCTCTTTCCTAAAATCTTATGCCCTTATACCAACTTGTCACACACTTTCTCGAATTACCTTCCTAATCCGAGAAGAGATGTGAAGACAACAATTGCTAACCCTCTTATGATATTTACTATCAACATACTTCTATGAACCAACACTCTTGGCATTTGATAAACAGTTTTTATCCTATAACCGACCACATAAACATACAGATTTTCATACTGCAAAACACTTATACAGATGCATCACTGTTAAGGGATCCAGTAAGTTTATTTACAACAGCAATAAAAACTCTATCCCGACTTCCTCAACATGAACATAAAATATAAAAATAACAAGATATGATGAGCCACTTAAATTTTAAATTCTCGAAGGTTTCTGAGAAGTGATTGACTAGGAGAACTGCTAGGCTTCGACCAGTTGACATCTACTTGAGGAAGAAAACATTGGAAAAGGGTGAGGTTAAACCGCCCAGTGAGTGACTTCTTTAAAAGAAGCATACCTTAGTAACTCATGATATAAATATTTATAATTAAACATTTACATTTACATTCCAAGGTTCGGGATAAAATTTAGAAAATGTAAAATCATAGCATGTAAAACCTTGGACTAACTCATCAAGATTCCCTGCAAAATTCCTTTACCCCTTTGCCTGAACATGTGAGAGAGCCCTTTTGCTTAATCCCTAATAACCTTAGTCAAGAGAGAGCCCTTTTGCTCGATCTCATCAACATCGATAACATAGATCTTACTATTAGGATTAGTGTCCTAAATCTTCTTGTAATCTCACAGTTTGTAAACTTTGTATAAACATATTGTTGTTAATAAAATAAGTGTTATTTTATAAGCATATACTCAATCCAATAAACTAAGATCCTAGGTTATTTTATTTAATTTAAACAAGTATGTAGAGACATACAAGTGGATCTTGTTTAAACAATAACCTAAACTGTCCATCGTAGATGGATAAGGCTGGGTACCTTATCCTTGTGACACTATGGATATGACCCGCTTTGTAGGTGTTACAAGTGTTGTAAAGTGATACAAATGATATGATCCTGATCATTCATGTATAGACATGTAAGTGGTGATCTATGCAAAGAGTTTGTATAAGACTGGGCCGCGAAATGATTAGGCTCTTTATATAACGCCGTTAATAATAAAGACTTACATTTCATTAGGATGACTATAGGTGACATGACCTGAATCCTAAGTGAGTTGTGAACTACTGCTCATGAAGGCGGCCCTTTGATTTGTATGGTTAGAGTGGCCAGATTGCCAACTTAATAAGCCTACCATTTTGGGGATTTGTCTGACTGAGGAGCTGGGAACACACCTACACGAGACGGAATTCACTCTTTCCCAGATGTAGAGGCAAGTAGAAAAATTGCTCCCTTAAGAGCGGATTTCGAGGCCTGAACATAGTGGCCACACCTTTTCCTGGCCCGAGAGAGACTTGATCATAGTTGGACTATGACTTATTATTCATTAAAGGGATCAATGGTAGTTAAGGAGTTAGATGTAACTATAGGGGCAAAATAGTAATTTTGGCCTAGCTGTACTTACGAGTAATTTATGAAGGGTCATCGCACTGTTGATTGGTTATATCCAATGGACACAAAAATTTATCTGCAGTGGGAAGAGTGCAGCTGTCGGTCTTTAGTGAAATGACCGCCAGTTAACGGATGCTAGGTAATTTAATTAAAGAGTTTAATTAATTATCCAAGTACCATTGGAGCTTCAATCTACAGGTCTATAAGGTTCCCTCTGTAGCTCGACAGGGATTTAATTGAGAATTATTTTTGGATTTATTTGAAGTGTTCAAATTAATTGAGGTAATTAACTATATATGATATAATTAATTAAATTAATTTTATGTGTGTTATAATTAATATAATGTATTTCATACATTATAATATAAGGTAGTATGAGAGGAATTTGAATATGATTCAAATACTAATTATATGAATGAGATTCATGTAATTAAATTTAATATAATTATGATTTATATTAAATACCATAAATAAGTTGAGAGGAATTAATATTTGGATATGATCCAAATATCAATTATATGAATTAGATTCATATAAGTGAGTTTACTATAAATGTGATTTATATTAAATGCCATGTATGGTTGAGAGAAAATACATCTATAGGTTATATTGTATTTGATACAATATGTAACTATAGATTATGTGTTATATATGTGTTATATGGGATATAACATATAGTTTATACATATGATAAGGTTGTTATTGTATGTACAACTATTATAATTTTATTTTATTAAATTAATATTAACTAATTAAAGTAACTCCCTCCCCCTACTTTCTCTTTGCCAAATACGTGATGAGAGGGGTCGGAGAGACGGATGATGCATTTTCATCTTCCTCTATGAAACATCGAGAGAATAGTTTTCTTTGGAAAAACCGAAAAGAGAAGAATAGTTCTTCTCCTCCCTCTCCTCCTCTCCATCTCCTTCCCTCTTCCAAAACCCTATGATAGAGGCCACACCTCCTGCCATTCTCAATCCCTAAGGAGAATACAGGAGACTCCGTTTGGTGGTGTCCGTTTTGGAGAAGGAGATCCGTTCGTGACTTGTTCGAGGGATTCTTAAAGGATAGTCTTCAAAGGTAAGAGTTTCTGAAACCCTAAGTTTTCCTTTATTAATGCATGCTATAATTTATGTAAATGCATATCTTGTTCTTGATTTACTGTAAAACTTACATTCAATGAAAAATGGATTTGGGACGATCTTGCTTCAGCTCATGGTTCTCTCCTCATAGAGTTCCTTCAATTGGTATCAAAGTCAGGTTGTTGGTTTTTTGATCCCGAATTTCATTTTTTATTGAATCGTTTTTATAGTATTGGTAGGTTTTACTGTAATCTATTTAAAGTTCATGCGATGAATGGTTTCAATATGAATATACTTTCGTTGATGGATGTTTGGGGTAGGATACTTAGTTTTAAGGCTTTATTTCTTTTACAAATTTGGTTTGTAAAGACCCTTGTTTTGGGTGAAATTTTGCTATAGAGTCTGTATTTGTTGTTTGAGTAACTCGTGTTGTCCTCGGGAAGTTTCAAAGACATTTTCCAAAGCACTGCTTCGATGAAGAAGACGAAGTAGTTCTACAACATCGTGTAGCATTTACTGAACGATCGTATAGCATTTGTTAAACGATTGTATAGCTAATGCTACAAGATCGTGTAGATTTTGCTACACGATCGTTTAGCATTTACTACAAGATTGCACAACAAGTTTTCTACACGATCACTGCAGAGAGTCCGTTGAAGGGCAGTTTGATGTCGGGCAGAAATGTACGTTATTATAGGCCTTTTATTTAGAATTATGAGGGCTGATAAGAAGAATATGCGGCGATTATTCTAAGAATTCATGAGAAAGTGAGCTTGCGTCAATTAGCAATGAAAATCTCGGCTAACCCACTATTATGTATTATTTTGTGTCCAATTGTCTATTTTTGTAGTTATCGTAAGAATCGATCACATGCGGCGAATCTCACCATCGCAGAGGCGATCGCATACGTTTGACGCATGGATCTTGCAGCCATTAGCTGCATGCGTCCATCACATAGAGGTTGCGGCTACAGAGTAATAACTGCAATAGAGGGATGAATGCAAGGGTGGTAGAATGCGATGACACTCCGAAAACCAAGCATGGACACATACCTTGGGAGTATCAAAAGGTGATGTTGACATTTCACCTACCATGCCGTTAGTAGCAAAGATTCAGAGCCGGTCCATCACGTAATTAGCAGCAGAAATTCAAAGAAGGACCATTAATGCTGTCGGCGATCGAGCTCTATAAATAGAAGCCTTAGAGCACAACTTGAAACAATCCGAGCTTCAGCCTACGGGCAGATCCTTGTGATCCAGACGAAAGCGTGAGAAGATATTCTTGAGAGTTTTTCATTCCTTCTACCATTCTAAGTGAGGAACGAAGCTCCGTCCAAAATAGATCTTGAGAGAGACTACTCCACCGACCATCCATGGCACCATCGGCAGCCTTGACACACATCTGATGGAAGCAAGACATTGCCTATCTGGCCCTCCATATCTCTTCTATCTCTATATTATATTACATTGTGGTTTAAGAGATTAATACATTTTGTGATCAATGAATTTCTCTACTTCCTTCGATTCCATCTTCATTTACCTCTTCTTGTCATCCATTACTTTCATTGCTGGACTAAATAACATTGCTAGAGTATCACATACTTAATCATGCATCATAGACATATGAAACATGTAGCAAACCACCGAGAGGTGTGCGTTGCGCGAGTATTGTGAGAAAATCCTATTTGCTTAGTGTGACGCTGAGGCAACACTTGGCTATGAACGGACACAATTCTTGTCTATAAGCTGATCAGCATCGACTAACTGCTCGAGAGGGTAAGTAGTGGAACGCATTAAGCAAAGTAAGCAGTGTTCCTAGAGATAGGAATAATCTTATGTCAACCATGCTTTATGTGATTACCTTGTCTTATGAGCGCATCATTCATCATTTGGGCATAGTTGGGAGAGTAGTCTAAAAACTAAATCTAGGCTTGAGAGAGTCAGATTGGAACGCATAAGCAAGAATAGACGCTTAGGAATAAGCTCTGTTTGCTATTACACAACGTATGCACCCTATAGATAGGATATGAAAGTATGCGGTCACATTGTATGCATCCAGAAGTAGGATACGGTGGTATGCGGTCACTTTGTTTATGTGTGAGAGCACGTGAGCAAGAATAGATACTTAGACATAAGTTCTATCGACACGATTACATATGCATCGCATGCGTCTTTGTCAAGTGTGTATAGCATAATCACATAGCTTGCGCTGGCTGGGGTTACCCTTGCGATCAAGCTTATTGATGCGGTGAAGACATCCCCGCCATTTTATCTATTTTCCCATGCATCTTATTACGCATTAAGAGTTGCCGTGTTTCTAACTCTCATAGTCATACTTCAATTGTTTAATCTATTAATTAGGAGTAGGAGTAGCGCACAACTCTTAACTTTAATATTATTTTATTCTTCGCCGCAACACATTACTTCATAACATTTAGCTACAAATCCTTGAGTTCGACCTCGGATCACCCGAGAAACTTGCGATCTCGTTATACTTGGCGAGAGAGCAAGAAAACTTGTGGCAGGAACGCAGTGTCATTGCATAAATTCTTAGACGCATGTTGCATATCCGTTAGTCCAACGCATGACCAGCGACGCATGGAGAACTAACAATGAATGCAAATTTATTTACTCCATTTTCCACGCATCACAATTCGGTTCGAGCGGTTCAAGGCCTAGTTAACGGGATGACTCTTATGCTGTAATAGTTTGCCTTTTAACTTTCTTTTAGGTGTCTTATCCTTGTCCATTAACTGCTTATTTTAAATATACATATGACGTATGTTCTATATTATATGTCATGTTGTATGTCATATAGTCTTAAAACCCACCATAAGTTATGCATTTATATTCATGCATTATTTTATGTTATAAGTGTTATAATATATGTATGTGCATGATTGAAATTATAAAGCATGCTCATGCATCATATAGTATAAATGTTATAGTGTATGTATGTGCATGATTGAAATTATAAAGCATGCTCATGCATCATATAGTATAAATGTTATAGTGTATGTATGCATGCATTATAGCATTTCCATGCATCATTTATATTATGATTGTTATATTATATGGTTGAATGAATGTATGAAAAGTATTGAAGGAAATCTGACATGAGGATTTCCATGAGCAGTGGAATGATCGTTCCAAATTCCATTCGTATTTGAACATACACAATTACAATTAACAAACGAAAACTAACCGGGCATGCACAATACGAAATTATAGCATGCTTTCAATAAGTTCAAGGGAAAGATTATCATACCTTTGAAGAATCATCTTCAAACTCCCTCAATCACAAACACTCATTCAATCTCCAAGACTACAACACACGAATGCTCGAACACAGTGTTCGCGACATAGCACAATCAATAGCCCACTCGAACACAACGAACTCCAAGATCACGAACCCAACGAACGACCTCTAAAAACCTCGAACTACGTCGAGTGGACTAAGAGACCACCACAATGTTTACCTTGGTATTCTCGGTGTGAGAATCCAGAAGTGTGGGCTCTGTGTTGACTTGGTTAGAGAAATAGACTGGAGGAATAACAATCGTGTAAACAATTGAGCAAGTGGGAGATGACAAAAGTCCATCGTATAGACGAATGCGCAATCGTTTAGCAAATGCTCCACGATCGTATAGAAAAAGCTCCACGATCATTTAGCTACAACCAACTGAGTGAACTATCATGGAGTGTCACTCCATGATTGTTTAATCTCTCTTCAGATATCGTTCAGTGAATCCTATTCACTTGACATCGATTCGTGAGTGAGTTTCCAAGAATAGCAACTCTCACAACCACTTCTAAAATTAGGAAAACATTTTTCCCACAGTTATCATGAAACCACCAATAACCTCCCATTCAACTGGTTATTAGAGAAAAAGAGATAATTATCCAATAATTAATATTATTATAAATATATATGATAACCTACTTACCATATTATATTTATAACCTATAATTTTAATTTTTCATTTCATGAAACATATAAACCTAGCTCTTTTTATATTTCATGGTACTTAATGTAAATCTCATTTACATTAATTCTCCACTTGATGTATCTCATATATCACACTGATCATATCATATATAATCAAATTCTCTCTTGTCAATTTGAACATTTCAAATCAACACTAAGAACTGATTCTCAACTTGAATTCATTGAGCTACTAAGGGGACCTTATGAACCTGTAGCTTGAACCTCCAACGGTACGTGAATAACTGACTAAACTCTTTAGTCACTAGATCCACCATCTGTTAATTGCCAGGCACTCCACTAAAGACTGAGAGTTGCAATTTTCTTACTACAGATATATTTTGTGTCCATATCAACCAATCAACAGTGTAATAACCCTTCATAGATCGTTCGTAAGTACAGCTGAGCCAATAACCATTATGCCCCTGTAGTTACTATTGGGTTTTATGTCCTAAAAACTCGCTGTTTGTAAAATGAAAACATTTTCTATAATCAATAAACTTACTATTGATTTTATAAATTGTATACATGAAAGTGTAAATCCAATAAACAAAGACCCATGACTATTACATGAGTACTTGAACTTTATGTGGAGACATAAGAGTGGATCAGGTTCGAGTAAATAGTCAAAATGATCTATAGTATATGAATGAGGTTGGGTACCTTATTTTAGTAACACTATTGGATGCGGCCTACTTTGTAGTTGTTACAAAGAGCTGTAAAGTGCTACATAGGATGTGATCCTAATTCGTACATATTATGACATGAGGAGTGGGGCACCCTATGCAATGAGTTTGCATAAGATCGAACCAAGAAATAAGTCACTCTTACTTTATAACACTGTTTACTATATAAGAGTGACTATTTCACTTACATGACCTAGGTAACTCGATCATAATCCTGAGCTAACTATGAACTCCTGTTTATACGGGATTATCCTTAGATTTGCATAGGTGAGAGTTGACTCAACAGTGCCGGCTCAATAATCCTCCCATTTCAGTAAGACCTAATAGATAGTTGGGGACATAGGTTGTAAGACGGAGTTCACGCTTACCCGATTTAAAGGATAGAGAAAGGTTGTTCTCTCAAGTACTGAATCCAGGTCTTGAACAAGGGACCCCATTTTGTCATTGGGCTGAGAGAGTTTGGTTTAGTGATTGGATCACAAACCAATTGTTCATTAGAGGATTGGTAGGAACTTAAGGAATAAGACGTAATCTCAGGGGTAAAACAGATATTTGACCCAGCCTTTATTACGAACAACCTGTGAAGGGTTGACTTGCTAATTATAGTTAAATCATATGAACATAATATATCTACAGTGAGGAGAGTGCAACTATGGGCTTTAGTGGAGTGACCTATTAGTTAATGAATAACGGTTAATTTGGTCTAATGAGTTTAGCCAATTAATCTCGGATCGTTGGAGTCCATGATCTGTAGGTTCGCGAGGTCCTCTTACTAGCTCATAATTTGATTAGCTCTAGAGTAGCGTGATAAGTTAATTTGAAACATTCAAATTAGAAATAAGGGAATTAATAATTATATGAGATATAATTACTTGTTTAATTTGAGAATTAAATGGAATAAGAGAATTTATATTTAAATATGATTTAAATATATGAAGATGGATATGTGTAAAAATTAATTTAATATTTGATATTAAATTAATTAGATTTATTTAAAAATTTATTTATGAAATTAATTTTATAAAAATTAAAATTTTCAGTTTTAAAATCAAAATGGATTTAAAAATCAAGTTTTGATTTTGAGATAAAATTGAAAAATTGGAAAAAACCATGCATAAATGGAATATAGATATTTCATTATCCATCTTCTTTATGCTCACACAATACCCATTTTCCTCTTCCTCATTAACTTCAAGCATAAGCTGCAAGTCATGCAACATTCTTCTTTACATGCTCACCTACAATAAATAAAGAAGAATGGAGTGATTTTGAGGCATGCAATCAAGAGAATTTATTCGTGGTGAAGAAAGTGTTCTTCAACAAGATTGTTGCTCTGAGCAATTCTCCATAATCCCTTGATTCAAGCTTGTTTTGAGTCCCACAACTCAATCTAGAGCACCAAGAGAATAGTGGGGAAGATCTTGAAGTGGTTTGCAACATGATTCGAAGAAGATTGCAGCTGGAGATCGAGCTTTGAAGAAGTTCTACAAAGGTTTGTCATGAAACTCACTTGTTTCTGCAAAAGCATGCTTTATATTTTGCCAAAAATCAACGAATTAGAGTGTTTAATGATCCTTATTGCTTCCACTGTTGCTGATACAATCCTGCAGTCACATCTAACTTCTTAAGTACCATTGATTCCTCTAAGGAACATAAGTGATAGTCCTACTATGACTGAGTCTTCTCTTCCAAAGAGAAGTTGTAGCCACTATGTTCAAGACCCGGAATCAGCCCTTAAGGGAGTAATCTATCTACTTCCCCTGCTTCGAGGAAGGAGTGAATTCCATCTTATGTAACTCAGTTTCCAGTTCCCAAATTAGACAAATTCCCAAAAAGGTAGGCATGTTGAGTTAGCAATTTGGCCACTCTCACCCATACTAATCAAATGACTGCCCTCAAAGGCAAGAGTTCCCAAAACACTTAGGATTAAGGTCATGTCACCTATAGTCATTTAGGTGAGATTTAAGTCTCAAGTATCAATGACGCTATATAAAGAGACTAGTCATCTCGTGGTCCGATCTTATACAAACTCTTTGTATAGGACACCCTCGCTCACATGTCTCCACATGAATGGTCAGAATCAACCATCTGTAGTAGTTCACAACACTTACAAACCTCTACAAAGCGTGTCGTATCCGTAATGTCACTAGGATGAGGTATCCCTCCTTAATCCTTATACTACAGATCTTTTTAGGTTATCACTTAAGGCATGATTCACTTGTATATCTCGTATACATGCTTAAGTTTTCATACAATAACCATGGAGCTTTGTTTTTTGGATATGAGTAAATGTCAAATAAAATAACTCTTATTTTATTCATAACATTGTGTACAGTTTACAAACTACGAGACTCTGGGAGAAATAGGACACCAATCCCAACAAGTATGCTATAGTATGATTCATTACCTAGTTATATAATTGTTATATATATTAGTAATGAATAGAGATTGCATGAAACATGACGTTACCTTAGTTTAATTTATAAATGTTATGATTAACTGAAGTAAGTCAAGCATGCAATGGATTTTTAATTGTTTCATTTATATATAATCGTGATAACTAAATGAAATTAGAATTAAAATCAATAATCAAGAGTTGCATGCAAATCTTAGGTTATCATCATTTTTTAAAATTGTTTTAAAATATGATTGAGATAGAGCTAAGTTCACAAATTTCTAATGAGATTAGAAATTAGATTAATCTTTTTTAATCGGTTTAATAAGATTAAATTGATTTCAATAAAAGATTAAATTTGTAGCAAACATATCTATAAGGGACCTTTTGTCTAAGGCGGGTTCTATCTAGGTTGGGGTACTTAAGATGACGAAAACGTTGTACCCCTACTTGGAAACCTACTTAGAAATGTGAATTAGATAGATTTGTTGCAAGCATGCAATTGTTGATTAACATTTGTTAAAGTGTTTAATGAATATTAATCAAAATTGTTTAACTTTCCAAAGTAAGTATTACTTTTGGGCAAATTTAAATAATCACTTAATAAAAATAATTAGCCATAATTTTTCTATGTAAGTGGGAGTAAAAAGATGTATATGATACGTCATTTTTTTCCACTCACGTTTTTCCCTTCATATTCACACCGTGAGACTCCTCGGCCTTGAGGCGCCCGGGGAGCCTCCCCCTTCGAATGATATTTGAATGGGTCAATATCAAGGTGAATGGAGAGAGTATTTATAGTAAGTGGAAGAGGGATATGTGTCAACATGTCCTAAGGTCTCTTTCATTTATTTGCATCATGAGACCTTCTTGCACGATCTCGAGGCGCCCTGGGAGTGTACCTGTAACGACCCAAATTCAGGAGAGGTACATGAATGAACCGATATCACATTCGAATGAAAGGGATCCCGAGGACATGAAAGTATGGTTAAGAAAGGCTTAAAAGAATTGAAAGTTACTGCCTAAACGTTTTAATGTAGATCAATGTATTTATTTTTCAGCAAATATGTCAAATAGCATTTTTTCGTTAGTTACCTTTTCTAGTTTGACCGATTTCAATTACATGATGTGGAAAAAATCCATCAAAACGTTTTTCTTGGTAAACGACCTCGAAATCGTCATGATCGAGAATTGTCCTTAAGTCCCAACCTCTGATGCACCATGAAATTTTCGTGATGCATATGAGGTGTGGATGAAGGCTAATTCTCATGCCCGATTTCACATTTTGGCAAGCATACCTAATGCATTGGCCAAAAAGTTTGAGAACATGGTCATTGCACATGAGATCATGCAATCAATGCGAGAATTGTTGGAATGAAAGTTCTCACATTTTAAGCAAAATGGGATTGATGACAATGAAACCAGTAGTGTCAATTCCCAAAATATTCGCCAGTCCATATTGAATGTCAAGGGATCTATAGAGAAAGCAATTGTTGCCAACTCTGGTGAAGCTCATCGACGAGGATTGTCCTCTGAGATGAAACTTGGAGTTTATAACTTGGGTTGTGGAGCTGATCCCACTATTCTCCAAAAAAGAAAGAACAAAGAAAATAAATTTGATTTATTTGTCTTAGAGACGCATTTAGTAGAGAATGATGATTCTACCTGGATAGTTGATTCAGGACCTACTAACCACGTGTGTTCTTCCCCATCAAGGATTTAATTCCTAGAAATAGTTGGAAGCTGGAGAGATGATTATTAGAGTTAGTATTAGTGAGGCCATTTCAGCTATTGCTATTGGCAGGCATAAGTTATTTTTGGACAAGAAACGATATATGTTATTAGATGACGTATATGTAGTTCCTCATATCAAGAGGAACCTAATTTATGTTTCCTGTCTAATTGAACAAAAATATTCCATATCCTTCTCTGAGAATAAAGTGTTTATTTTTAAGAATGGAATGGAGTTAGGTTTTGTTTCAATAGAAAATAACTTATATATACTAAGTCCATTAGTCATAAAAGTCGTGCTCAATATTGAAATGTTCAAAACAACAACAATTGTAAAAAGATCGAGAATTTATCTTAAAGAAAATGCTTTTCTTTTGCATCTAAGATTAGGTCACATCAATCTCAATAGGATTGAGAGGTTGGTGAAAAGTGGGCTTCTAAATGGTTTAGAAGAAAACTCTTTACTAGTATGTGAGTCATGCCTTGAAGGTAAAATGACCAAATGACCTTTTACTGGAAAAGGTTATAGAGACAAAGAAACCTTGGAGTTTATACATTGAGACCTCGTGGTCCGATGAATGTAATGAAGGAAATCAAACATGAGGATTTCCATGAGCAGCAGAATGATCGTTCCAAATTCCATTCGAAATTGAGCATAAATAAT
Organism: Benincasa hispida; assembly: GCF_027475165.1. Taxonomy (NCBI): domain Eukaryota; kingdom Viridiplantae; phylum Streptophyta; class Magnoliopsida; order Cucurbitales; family Cucurbitaceae; genus Benincasa; species Benincasa hispida. The sequence goes on along the minus strand of NC_143485.1, from coordinate 37,671,540 downwards.
TACAGTCATAATGGAAACTAATAGGTCATACACAATTCGTAATTACAGCATGCTTATAAGATAATCAAGGGAAATATTATACATACTTTTGAAGACTCATTGTTCAAACCCTCTCGATCACGAACAGTCGATCAGTCTCCAAGACAGCAAAACACGAAACTATTGTGTAGACGATTGAGCAAGTGGGAGATGAAAAGTGTCTTTCGTATAGACGAATGCTCAGTCGTGTAAAAGAAGGCAACCTATCATATAGACAATGCCCTGCGATCGTTTAGCTACGACCAGCTGAGTGAACTAACGTATAGTGACATTCCACGATCATTTAGTCTCTGTTATCGCATTGTGAAATACTTTCACCGAATCAAGTAACTTCTAATTTTAGGAAAACATTTTTTCTTTTATCTCACGATTACCATAAAGCCACCAATAACCTCCCACTCAATTGGTTATTAGAGAAAAAGAGATCATTATCAAATAATTAATATAATTATAAATAAATATGATAACGAACTTACCATATTATATTTATAACCTATAGTTTTAATATTTCATCTCATGAAACATATAAACCATAGTTCTTTTTCTTTCTTCTGGTACTTTATGTAAATCATATTTACATTAATCCTCCACTTGACGTATCTAATACATCACACCAATTATATCACATATAATTGAAGTTTCTCTTGTCAATTTGAACATTTCAAATCAACCCGAAGAACTGATTCTCAACTTGAATCCATTGAGCTACCAAGGGGACCTTATGGACTTGTAGCTTGAAGCTCCAACGGTACGTGAATAACTGACTAAACTCTTTAATCACGAGATCCACTATCCATTAACTGCCAGACACTCCACTAAAGATCGACAGTTGCACTCTCCTCACTACAGATATATTTTGTGTCCATATCAACCAATCAATAGTGCGATAACCCTTCACAGATCACTTATAAGTACAGATAAGCCAATTCACCATTATGCCCCTGTAATTACATCTAACTCCTTAAATACCACTGATCCCTCTAATTGACATAAGTCATAGTCCTACTATGACTGAGTCTTCTCTTCCAAAGAGAAGCTGTGGCCACTATGTTCAAGACGAATCAGCCCTTAAGGGAGCAATCTATCTACTTACCCCTACTTTGGGGAAGGAGTGAATTCCATCTTGTGTAACTGAGTTCCTAGCACCCAAATCAAACAAATCCTAAAAAAGGTAAGCTTGTTGAGTTGGCAATCTGGCCACTCTTACCCATACTAATCAAAGGATCGACCTCAAAGGCAAGAGTTTCCAAAACACTCAGGATTAAGGTCATATCACCTATGGTTGTTTAGGTGAGATGTAAATCTCAAGTATCAACAACATTATATAAAGAGACGAATCATCTCGTGGTCCGGTCTTATACAAACTCTTTGTATAGGAAACCCCTGCTCGCATGTCTCCACATGAATGGTCAGGATCAACCATCTGAGTAGTTCACAACATTTACAAACCTTTACAAAGTGGGCCATATCCGTAATGTCACCAGGATTAGGTATCTCTCCTTAATCCTTATACTACAGACCTTTTTTGGTTATCACTTAAGGCATGATCCACTTGTATATCTCGTATACATGCTTAAGTTTTCATACAATAACCATGGAGCTTTTTTTTTATTGGATATGAGTAAATGAAAAATAAAATAACTCTGATTTTATTCATAACAATGTGTACAGTGTACAAACTACGAGACTTCAGGAAAATTAGGACATCAATCCCAACATGTAAGAGCACGAGATGGGTATGAATATTTCATCTCTTTCATAGATGATTATTCTTTATTTGGATATCTATACCTAATGCAACATAAGTCTGAAGCTCTTGAAAAGTTCAAGGAGTACAAGATTAAAGTTGAAAACTTATTAGGTAAAAAGATCTAATCGTGGTGGAGAGTATATGCACTTAAGATTCTAAAACTATATGATAGAACATGGAGTCACGTCCCAACTCTCAGCCTAGGTACACCTCAACAGAATGGTGTATCGAAAAGGAGAAACAAAACCCTGTTGGACATGGTTCGGTCTATGATGAGCTATGCTCATCCTCCTGACTCATTTTGGGGATATGCAGTAGAGACTACAGTTTATATTTTGAACAAAGTTCCCTCAAACAGTGTTTTTGAAACACCTTTTGAGTTATGGAGAGGTTGTAAAGGTAGTTTACGCCACTTCAAAATTTGGGGATGTCTAGCCCATGTGCTATTGACAAACCCCAAAAAGTTAGAACCTCGTTCAAAAGTGTGCCTATTTGTAGGCTACCCCAAGGAAACGAGAGGTGGATATTTCTATGATCCAAGTGAGAATAAAGTGTTTGTATCAAAAAATGCTACCTTCTTGGAAGAAGACCACATAAGGGATCATAAGACACAAAGCAAAATTATTTTATGTGAAATTTCTAATGAATCTACTGAGACTTCAGCAAGAGTTGTTGAAGGGGCTGATACATCAACAAAAGTTATTGATGTCAGTTCATCTAGTCATCCATCTCAAGAGTTGAGATTGCCTCGATGTACTGGGAGGGTTTTAAACCCACTTGTACGCTACATGGGTTTAACAGAAGCCCAAAACATCATAACTGATGAAGGAGTTGAGGATCCATTGTCTAATAAACAAGCAATGGAAGATTTTGACAAGGATGAATAAATTAAAGCCATGAATCAAGAAATGGAGTAAATGTACTTCAATTCTGTCTGGGAGCTTGTAAATCAATCTCATGTGGTAAACTATAGGTTTTAGATGGATATATAAGAGGCAAAGAGGTGTAGATGGAAAGGTTCAAACCTTTAAAGTTAAACTTGTTGCAAAGGGTTATACGCAAGTTGAGGGAGTGGACTATAAAGAAACTTTCTCACCTGTTGTTATGTTAAAGTCTATCAGGATTCTCTTGTCCATAGCCATATATTATGACTATGAAATATGGAAAATGGACGTGAAGACTGCCTTTTTAAAGGTAATCTTGAAGATACCATATACATGAATAAACCAAAAGGGTTTATTGAACAAGATCAAGAGCAAAAGGTTTGCAAGCTTAATCGGTCCATTTATGGATTGAAACAAGCATCTCGATCTTGGAATATAAGATTTGATGTTGTGATCAAATCTTATGGCTTTGATCAGAATGTTGATAAGCCTTGTGTTTACAAGAAAATCTTATGGCTCGATTTGTAGGTGTTACAAGTGTTGTAAAGTGCTACAAATGATATGATCTTGATCATTTACATGTGAGTGGGAATATCCTATACAAAGAGTTTTTTTCGGATCGAGAATCAATGTCGTTAATTCGACTCTGGGTCGAAGCAAAAGAAATTTATAATACCGAACTACTCCTATTACTATAAAGATGTAGTAATAGTGGTAAGTCCAAGTCGATCCGCAGAGAAGCGTGATTGGTTTCGTTAAGCTAATTTTCTAACTAGAGCGATAAATGGGGGGTTTTGATGTGAAAGAGAAAACATACGTGAAATTAAAATAAAGTGCAATGGATATATGAAACTGTAATGGATTCATTTAGTTTTCGAATCAAGTAGCCATTCAATGTAAATTAAATCATTATTTTCAACCAAAATATCATATATTCAAACTATGCATGCATAGCTACCCAATCAGTGCGAATTAACTAATCTCTATAAGCTTGAATCAATTAATCCAAATTGATTAAGCATCCTAATTGAGGCTGGAAAGTCGTGCCCTAACTAACCTAATGCTTGGTTTTATGGTGTGGAAATGTGGATGATATGTGATGGTGAAATTGAGTTGAGCACTCAAATTTCCTCAGTGGAATCCAAGTGTAAACCCCACTGAGTTTTCTGGTAAGTCCAGGGTCAAACTCAGGGACTTGGGAAAACAGATTGCGATGGTAATTTTTATGAAAACTTTGCGGTAACTGTTAACTTAATGAATTATTGGTTTGTTATTGATCGCGTTAATGAAAAATAAACAAATGCGGCGAATTTGAGAAAAGTTAGTTGTGTGATAGATGCACTGAGTGTGCGGATGAACGGGTTGAGAAGGTCTTTAGCTAGCGTTACTTGGGAATGCGTCAGACTATGCGATTATGTTACAACCATGCACAGCAAGTCATTTTCCAATGAAATGCGATGCTTCTAAGTCTAGGACACATGTGTTGAATGCAAAAGTGTCCATAGAGCTTATTTCTAAGTCTCTACTCTTTTCCTATGCGATGATGCAAAATGCATAAAGGCAAGGTGACCACATACAATCATATTCTATGTCTAGAATGCATGTGATGCGTTAATAGCAAATAATGCTTATTCCTAAGCTCCTATCTCTTGATTATGCATTGTAATCTGACTCTCCCGAGCCTAGATTCTAACTTGACCTTCCCAAGCCTAGATCCTATCCTTAGACTACCCTCCCGAGTATCTCTAATGGACGACTGAAGTATACTTAATACAAGATAATCGCATAGAATGAAGATTCCCTAGTTGTGCTAGCTAAATGCTTCTTAACCCATTCAACTAATTTAGCTACTCATGCGTAAATAACAGAGAGTGAATAGATGTAGAGAAGTAGATTCCATTTCGATAAATGATTTTACAAAATAACAATGGAAGTTAAAGGTAGAGAGCCTGGTAGTAATTCCTTGCTGACCGAGGCTTTTACACTGTAAATCTCTATTCAGCTCCAAAGATGTTTCTACTTCTACAGGCATCGGCCCTCTCTCTGTCCTTGAAGCTTCCGGTGCTCTCCCAAGTTTACCGGAACGATCTGTCGGCACAACCTTCTTCTCTCGCATCCGCCATAAGGTAAAAGAAAATCTAAGAACATGGCTAAACTATGAATAGAACGATGAACTCGTAAAACAGCTGAACTGGTGGAACACCTTTTCTGAAGGATGCCTTTGGTATTTATAGAACTTCCAGGGTGAAAGGCGGCTTCTCTCTCATGATTGTACAGATAGGACGGCTTTAATTCCTGAATGATGCACCAAATATTTTTTTTCCCAAAATAGCAAGGTCGAAAATAAACACCTCACCCCCAAATTTAAAATGTGACAATGTCCTCATTGCCAAAAGATTGAAATAAGTCATACGATGTTCTTAGAAAGCTTCGTAAAAGAGTTTGAAAGAAAGCTAGCAAACCCCTAACTTCTAGAAATATTTCATAAGGTGACTATCTTAAAGTTAAGTTGACTCTAGTATATATGAAAGAAATAGAAGCATATTTTTCATCATTGAAATCATAACTGGCAAAGAGAAAGTATGCGGTAACTCACAAAATTTATCCATGTCAAATGATTGCGGAAATCAAAGAGGATGCGGTGATAAGACTTTTTAAGCTAAAATGCGATGTGATAGCGCAAAATTTGAAATAAAGTAAAGGAAGAATACAACCTCTAAATTTGCGATGTCGCCCGCATTATATATTGGTGCATCCTTCTTTGCGGCGATCTTTTTTCCTTGGATTGCGGTGATGGAGTGAGATATATTGCTTCTTCGCAAAACACCTCCACGTTCCTGTGCTTCGAACGTTGCACTAAAAACAGTGAAAGGGTCAAATGATTTTAAACAAAACAAAATTCTTTTACCGCATTTTCTTTCTTTTTTTCTTTTTTTAAATGAAGTAGGAATAAGTAAAGTGCAGATAGGTAAATGATGACTAAGGTGTTGAAGAAATGAGAGTTCAAGAACCAAACGAAGGATACTCTAGATGTCTTGCGCCCCAATGATATTGCTTGCCAGTACAGGGCCACTCCATTTTTCTTTATTCCGGGTTTTTCAGATCCAAAGAGGTCTTTTCTGGTTGAAAATCACCCCCGCAATATGCCTTAACTCACTGTCCATTAACCTTAAATGTACGGCTTCCATCCTCAGTGCTCAGCTCCACCGCACCATGTTAGAATATTTCTTTAATGATGATGGGTCCGGACCAACGCGATTTTAATTTTCCAGGGAAAAGTCGGAGTCATGAGTTGAATAGTAAGACCCTCTGACCGACCTGGAGGTTCTTGTCGCATATGTGTTTGTCATACCAGCGCTTGGTGCATTCCTTGTAAATTTTTGCATTTTCATGTATGTTAATCCTCCATTCTTCTAGCTCGACCAGTTGCATTTTTCGAGTTTCTCCTGCTTTCTTCAAATCAAAATTCAACTTCTTTACCGCCCACAGTGCCTTATATTCCAGCTCTAGAGGCAAATGACACACCTTACCAAATACCAATGCATATGGGGACATACCTATTAGTGTTTTAAATGCAGTCTGGTATGCCCATAACGCATCGTTAAGCTTCGTTGACCAATCTTTTCGTGAAGGCCTTACTAACTTCTCGAGTATTATCTTAATCTTAAAATTGGACACCTCAGCCTGACCATTCGTTTTCGGATGGTATGCGGTGGCCACTTTGTGGAGAATGTTATATTTGCGCAGCAACTCCTTAATATTATGATTGACAAAGTGGAATCCTTCATCACTTATGATGGCACGTGGAGTGCCAAAACGAGTGAAAATGTTTTTCTTTAGGAATTAAGAGACTACTGCCCCATCACTTGCGACGCATACCACTGCCTCTACCCATTTGGAGACATAATCGATGGCTAATAAAATATAATGTTTACCATTCAAGAGAGGGAATGGTCCCATGAAATCAATTCCCCAAACGTCGAACAATTCAAGCTTCAAAATGGTGTTCATCGCCATTGCATGTTTCCATGAAATGTTACCTGTGTGTTGGCACCGATCACACTTCATTACGTAGTCAGCTGCATCTTTAAACAATGTAGGCCAAAAGAATCCACTCTGTAAAACTTTAGCTGCGGTGTGCTGTCCTCCAAAGTGCCCTTCATATGGTGAGTCGTGACATTGCGTTAATATGCATTGTTGAGCAGCATTTGGTACGCATATTCGCAAAATCTGGTCTGCCCTCTTTTATACAGATTCGGCTCATCCCAATAATAATGTATGCATTCATGTTTGAGCTTCCTCTGTTGGTGGTAGGTGTAATCTTCAGAAAATTGCTCGCAAATCAGATAATTGACTATTTCTGCATACCAAGGCAATTCTTCAATATGGAATAGTTGCTCATTTGGGAATACTGCACTCACCTCTGATTCATTGAGGTCAACTTTAGGGTTTTCCAATCTAGACAAGTGATTCGAAACCTGGTTCTCCGTCCCCTTTCGATCAATTATTTCTATGTCAAATTCTTGAAGGAGGAGAACCCAGCTGATCAATCTCGGCTTTGTGTCCTTCTTTGTCATTAAGTATTTTATTGCAGAGTGATCAGTATGGATGAGTACCTTTGTCCCCAGCAGATATGATCGAAATTTTTCCAATGCAAAAATTACCATCAAAAGCTCTTTCTCTGTGGTGGTATAATTTATCTGAGCAGGATTTAATGTTTTACTCGCATATGCTATAGGATGCAAAATTATTTTTCTCTTTTATGCCAAAGCTGCTCTCATCGAATACCTACTTGCATCGCACATTATTTTAAAAGGTAGTGTCCAATAAGGTGCAATTAACACGGGTGCGGTAATCAACGCATTCTTCAAAACTCTGAATGCGTTGAGGCAGTTGTTGTCAAATTCAAATTTTCTGTCAGCATCTAACAACGCACTCAGTGGTCGTGCTATTTTGGAAAAGTGTTTGACAAAGCGTCTGTAGAATCCAGCGTGCCCCAAGAAACTTCGTACAACCTTCATGCTTATTGGAGGTGGAAGTTTTTCAATTGCTTCGATTTTTGCTTTGTCCACCTCCAACCCATCCCGGGAAACCTTGTGCCTCAACACTATGCCCTCATTTACCATGAAATGGCATTTTTCCCAGTTAAGCACCAGATTCATCTCTTCGCATCTCTTCAGTATCTTCTCCAAGTTAGCTAGATAGACTTCATAAGTATTCCCATAAACAGAGAAGTCGTCCATGAATATTTTGACAGAGTCCTCAAGATAGTCTGAAAAGATGGCCATCATGCACCTTTGGAACGTGTTTAACACATTGCAGAGGTCAAACGCATGCGGTGAAAAGCAAAGGTCCCATATGGGCAGGTGAATGTGGTCTTGTCTTGGTCTTCTGGAGCTATCATAATCTGGTTGTACCCGACATAACCATCCAGAAAGCAATAAAAGTCATTTCTAGCTAGACGGTCTAGCATTTGATCAATGAACGGTAGGGGGAAATGATCTTTCTTTGTGGCCGCATTTAGTTTGCGGTAGTCCATGCAAATGCGCCACCTAGTGATGATTCTTTGCAGTATTAATTCATTATTTTCGTTCTGGACTATCGTCATGCCTCCCTTTTTCGGCACACACTGCACGAGGCTGACCCACGTGCTATCTGCTATAAAATAAATGATGCCCGCATCTAACCATTTAATGATCTCCTTTTTAACGGCCTCTTTCATCGCAGGGTTGAGTCTGCGTTGATGTTCGATCATTGCCTTGTGGTTCTCTTTAAGACGAACGCGGTGCATATAGTATGCTGGGCTAATTCCTCTAATGTCAGCGAACGTCCAGCCAATTGCTCATACATGCTTCCTCAGAATGCTCATCAACACATTCTCCTGGACTTCATTAATCTCAGAGGAAATAATAACTGGCAGCTTCTCCTTCTGCCCCAAAAATGCGTACTTTAGATGGGTCAGTAGGGTCTTTAATTCCAGTGTGGGTGGTTCTACTAAGGATGGTTGCGTTGTTTTTCTGTCTTCTTTTTCTATTGGCTCTTCTTCTTGGCTTGCGATCATTTCTTCTTCCTTGTTTGTTTTTGTTATGATCGCATTACAGGCAGCAACGGATGTGTTGGCATCCTCTTCTTCATTTTCTTCATCAAACTTTTCTTCTTCAATCAAATTCTGGTCATCATCTGAGTCATGCAGGTCTTCTTCGTCAGGAAACTTCATGGCACGGATTATGTTGAACCTGAGCTTCTGTCCATTGAGCTCAAAGTGATCTCTCCTTTATGCACATCAATCTGGGCACGACCTGTTGATAAAAATGGACACCCCAGTATGATGGGCACATCCTTGTTGGCCTCGTAATCCAATATGATGAAGTTGGCTGACAGGATGAATTTGTCAATGGTGATCAACACATCCTTCACCTTTCCCTCTAGATGCACCAGAGATCGATCGGCCAGTTGGAGAGTCATGGTTGTGTGTTCGAGTTGCCCCACATTCAGCTGCCTAAAGATTGACAGAGGCATCAAGTTTATATTGGCTCCAAGGTCACACAACGCCCGATGTACAGTTCTCCTATGGAGTAGGGTATAGTAAAGCTCCAAGATCACTCATCTTCGGTGGAATGATTGATTTTGAACTTTGAGTTAGTGCCACCATGGCAAACTTACCAACTCCCCTCTTCTTGGTTACCATATCCTTCAGAAACTTTGCGTAGGCAGGCATTTCCTCAATCTCTTCACTGAATAGAATATTAACATGTAATTTTTTTAACATATTCAGAAAGCGTTGGTATTGTACCTCTTCATTCTTTTTCTTCCTTAGTCTCTGCAAGAAATGAAGAAACTGCATTTTCACGGTCTCCGTCTCAGGTGGCTTTGAGCTCGACACAACCCCTGACTCCATTGCTTCTTTTTCTCCTTCTTCTTCCTACGTCACTGCAATTTCAGGTTCTGCCGCAATGGAAGCTATCCGACTAAGCTCCTTCTTTTCTCCCTTCACAGTTTTCCTACTTTGCAATATCATAACCTGATATTGCTCTTTACCTGATCCCTCCGGGTTGCGTGGGAGTTCTGTTGAACTCGACATAGCCCATGTGATCTGTTCTTCAGCTCACTCACAATTTGGCCCATCTGTAATTCTAGGTTGCGAATGGACGTAGCTTGACTTTGAAGCACAATTTTATTTTTTCTATATATTGCTTCAATAGGCTCTCCAAGGAAGAGGATTGCAGTGGTTGCGAGCTACTACCTTGATTGCTCGTCTGACCGTTATTGTGCGAGAAGAATCCAGGTGGCCCTTCTTTCTGTGCCACGGATTGGAAGTTTTGTTGCTGATTCTTCCATGCAAAATTAGGGTGGTTTCTCCACCCGGGGTTGTAGGTATTCGAAAATGGATTATGCAGGCATTCTTCCATTGCGTGCGCATCAACGAAAGTCGCACACTTTGTGGTGTTTTGACTAATTGCGTTGATTTGGCCATTTTGCGGTGTTTGGCTGCTGATCGCAATTCCTTGAATTAAGTTCATCATTGCGGTCATCTGATTTTGTAGTGAAGCAATAGCACCATTACTTGCGTCATTGTCTTTGATTCTAAATCTCTGGTCACTCTCTCATCATATGTTTTGTCAAGCAGACCACCAGCGGTTGCCGCATTGGCAGCGGTCTGCGAAGCGGGATTCAAACCATGATAAAAGATTTCCATCTGAAGGCAGTCTGGTAAACCATTGTGTGGACAGTCCCGCACCAACCTCTTAAACCTCGTCCAGGCATCACTGAGCGATTCATCCATGTCTTGTTCAAAATTTGTTATGAGTTTCCTACGTCTAGCGTTCTTAGTAGGTGGAAAATATTTCTTCATAGATTTCTCTATGACCTATTCCCATGAAGTGATCTCTCTCGATTTGAAAGAATATGCCCATTTCATAGCCTGATCACAGAGAGAAAATGGAAACAAAGTTAGTCGAACTTCTTCGGTAGATATGTTCGGGAACACAAAAGTATTGCATATTTCAATAAAGCTTCGAAGGTGGGCGTGCGGGTCCTCGCCACGCCGTTCTCTGAATTGTCCTACCATCTTGATCATCTACAGCATCACCAGTTTCATCTCAAATATACTTCCATCGAGGGCAAGTCTCATGATTCCTGGAGAGAAATTATAGAGGTTTGGTGATGCATAGTCCCTAATGGGTCTCTTGTGATCGTTAGCCAAAAGGATTGGATTCACCATGACGTTCGTTTCCAGGCTACTCTGCCATCTCTTCTTTATCTAACTGTGGTTGTTATTTGCAGTCTCTCATACTCCATTTAAATGTTCTCTCAATCTCTGGGTCGTAATTCGCCAGCGATTGAGAGTCTGCAAAGAAATCAAAAAATTACTGCTAGCACATTATTTTGCCGAAGTCCTCGGCAACGGCGCCAAAAACTTGATGCTTGGTTTTATGGTGTGGAAATGTGGATGATATGTGATGGTGAAATTACGTTGAGCAGTCAAGTTTCCTCAGCAAAATCCAAGTGTAAACCCCACTGAGTTTCCTTGTAAATCCAGGGTCGAACTTAGGGACTTGGGAAAACAAATTGCGATGGTAATTTTTATGAAAACTTTACGGTAACCGGTAACTCAATTAATTGTTGGTTTGTTGTTGATTGCGTTAATGAAAAATAAACAAATACGGCAAATTTGAGAAAAGTCAGTTGTGTGATAGATGCACTGAGTATGCGGATGAATGGGTTGAGAAGGTCTTTAGCTAGCGTTACTTAGAAATGTGTCAGACTATGCGATCATGCCACAACCATGCACAACAAATCATTTTCCAATGCAAATGCGATGCTCTTAAGTCTAGGACGCATGTGTTGAATGCAAAAAGTGTCAATAGAGCTTATTCCTAAGTCTCTACTCTTTTTCTATGCGATGATGCAAAATGCATAAAGGCAAGGTGACCGCATACAATCATATCCTATGTCTAGGATGCATGTGATGCGTTAATGGCAAATAGTGCTTATTCCTAAGCTCCTATCTCTTGTTTATGCGTTCTAATCTGGCTCTTCTGAGCCTAGATTCTAGTCTGACCTTCCTAAGCCTAGATCCTGTCTTTAGACTATCCTCCCGAGTATCTCTAATGGACGAACGAAGCATACATAATACAAGATAATCGCATAGAATGAAGATTCCCTAGTTGTGCTAGCTAAATGCTTCTCAACCCATTCAACTAATTTAGCTACTCATGTGTAAATAAAAAAGAGTATATGTAGAGAAGTAGATTCCATTTCGATAAATGATTTGAGTACAAAATAACAATGGAAGTTAAAGGTAGATAGCCTGGTAGCAATTCCTTGCTGACCGAGGCTTTTACACTGTAAATCTCTATTCGGTTCCACAGATATTCTTGCTTCCGCAGGCGTCGGCCCCATCTTTGTCCTTAAAGCTTTCGGTGCTCTCCCAAGCTTATCGGAACGATCTGTTGGCACAACCTTCTTCTCTCGCGTCCGCCTTAAGGTAAAAGAAAATCTAAGAACATGGCTAAACTATGAACATAACGGTGAACTCGTAAAACAGCTGAACTGGTGGAACCCCTTTTCTGAAGGACGCCTTTGGTATTTATAGAACTTCTAGGGTGAAAGGCAGCTTCTCTCTCATGATTGTACAGATGGGACGACTTTAATTCCTGACTGATGCGCCAAATATTTGTCACCGAAAAGCTGAATGTACTTGTTCATTAGCGACTGTCAACTTAATTCGGATTCGACTGTCATCAGCTTTTTGTCCCATCGTGATTAATTATACCTTTTACCCAGATGAGCCCACCAAGTTTCGCTGACTAGGTTGTGGCAATCTTCTTGAGCAAATGTTTGCGAGCACAATCACCGCAAAGCCTTGCGGTGAAATTACGCTCGGCCAATGATTTCCTATGATTGCAATTTTTGCCTTGTGTTCATGCATAATCTGCATAAAAACACTAAAATCAACTGTTCCTATGTGATGAACGCATGCGTCTGCAATATTAGGAATGTGATACTTTTTGGACGCAATTTAACATATTTTATCAATGCAAGCCAGCATTGTTTAAGAACTTAGCACTATGATAATGTGCATTTCTGCCCGTCATCACTAACCTCCATGCTCCTAGATTCAATTGGGTCCTCAGTGGTCATAAAGAACTAGAAACACATGCATTAAGATTCAGAATTCAACTATGTTGAGTAAATTTCAGGAAAGTTGTATTCAAATAATCAATTTGTTCCTTAAATCTAGATTAAACGTGCAATGCAAAGATTCATGGACAGTCTAAAAAAACTAAGCATGCTCATCTAATTAGTGCTACAAGGGAAAATTCAAAGCATGGACGATACAAGGATGCATGCGAGCTTGAATTGAACTAGCGAAGACATGCAATCATGATAGGGGTGTCGATACAACACATAAAATCAAGTCTAAGTTAAACAAGATTTACGAAAAACATAATTCTAGATTAAAGCATAAAAATTGAACTGGAAACTCATCAAAATAAAAGAATTCTTAATTCAAGAACTAATCGAAAGATTATCTCATTGACTAAACGAACTTGGAGAATCAATTAATATTTAAATTTTGATTTAAATATTAATTATATGAAATTGAATCATATTAGTGAAATTGGTGTTTTATTAATTTAATATTAAGATATTAATTAATATTTTAGTTAAAAAGTTTAATTAAAATTAAAATTAGTTATATTTAAAATTAATTATTTTGAATTAATTTTGTAAAACTAAATATTTAAATAAAATAAGTTTATTTAAATACAAAATCATTTTTTAATCAAATTGATCAAAACAAGATTAAATTGGATTGAGTAGATTTTTCCAATTTTGGAAAAATCCACTTTGTGATTAAGGGGGTAATCACCAAATCCTGCTTGAGTTTCATTAAATTGGTGAAGCTAAAGCTGGCCTCCATGCAAACACCATCTCCATGCATCTTTTCAGCTTATAAATTGAAGCTTCATGCTGAGAACTTGGTAGAGATGCTGTGATTTTGAACCAAATACTGTTGTTGTGAAAACCTACAAAACCCACTTAAGTTCATCCAAAATTCAGCTCAATTTGAGTGTTTCCACCACACAATCCTCTTTGAGAATAGTAGAGAAGATCTTCGTGGTAGTCTACTTGAAGATTCAAGCTCAAATTTCTGGATTTCTTGCTAAATTCGTGGATTTTCTTCAAAGGTAAAGTGTAGCTCAAACCCTCTTGTGAACTTCCAATGAGTAGCATGTTTAAAACTCAAATGAAGTGTAGTTAGAGTGCTTATTGATTCTGATTTCTTCCGTTGCATGTTATCTAACTCCTTCAATTGGTATCAGAGCATGATTTAAACACTCAATTATCGTTAATTTTAGTTTGGTGGGTGAATTTCTAAGCATGTTTGAATATGTGACTGATATGGTTTAAATTCAACTTTGGCACTAGAATTCTCTTTGATTTCCAAGTTTAATTTGTAATTGGCTCTTGTTTGATGTGCTTATATGTGTGCTCTAGAGTCTTTAATTTATTTGGAGTCATTAGAATCCGAATTAGGCTATAATTTGAAGATTGAAGCAAGCATGTTTGAGCAGAAAACTGGAGCTGAGCGTTCTGCCTAGGAGCGTCACGACACTGTTCATCGAGCATTGCAATGGCATGGGCTCGCTGATATATAGCATTGCAACCTTAGGATGCAGCGTCACGACGCTATTCATATAAGGGTTTTTGCTTTGCACGTTGCCTGGCTGGTTCGTGGGTTGATGAAACCAATTCGACCAGTTCTCCTCTAAACCGGTCCGGTTCAACATCCTTTGTTCCTTGGTGGTCTGATTCAGGTTGTTTGGGTTAGTTCGAGCAATTCTTCATCAAATTAAAGTTGTTCTTGAGCCATTTTTGTATTAATTTAGCTTATTTTCTTGCTTAGAATGCCAAAGTTGAACCATATTAGTGTTATTTAATTATTTTATGCATATGATTGTGCATAAAGTATGTCATTTTAGATTTAAAATCCCACCATAGTTAAACATCTTACATGAATTATTGTATGTTATAAATTAGTTATAATATATAGTTTGCATGCTTTAGGGTTTATTAAAAATTGATGTAATTGTTATGTTAATTTTTGCCTTTGAAGCATGTTATGGTTGGTTTAAAGCATGTTTATTCTATAAGTTTATTATAAAATGAAATTAGACTTTAAAATCCACAAAAAAGATACACAGCATGTCACTTAGGTTAACAATTGGTTTTAACTGTTCAAATAGATTGTTACCTTATAAAATTTGGTTACAAACTCAAATCGGTTCATAAATCTGTCTAAGGCTAGGGGTACTTAAGTTGACGGTTTACGTAACACCTCCTACTTAGGGATTATGACTAAAAAATCGAGTGTTGTTAATTGATTTATCAGCTTGCGTGAGCAGTGTGAGGTTTAAAACTGGTTTAAACAGATAGACATCGTAGGTTAATATCCAAATATAAACATTATACTTGGATAAAATCACATAGACTTAGATTCTTCTTAATTAGCCGTAATAAAACCTAATTAAATGAATAACCAAATATTTAGAACACTTCAGTGGGAGATTAACAATATGTTCAGTATAAAGTTAATAGCTCTCACGTCCCCAAGAGTTCACAACGTGAGATCCATGTTCGGCTTCGTGTCGCTTTACCACGACTACTCCATACAGAAAGTGTTTGCATGGGTCAATAACAAGATGAATGGGGGAAGTAGTTCATAGTAAGTGAGTGAAGGAAATGTGTCAACACTGTCCTACGGTCTCCTCCATTAAATTGAACCGTGAGATTCCTATGTTGCACCTACGATCGTTTTTAGGCACCAGTAGCTAGTTGTTAACCACGACGATCCCCATGGAGGGTTGTAACATAGGATTCAAAACAACCCAAGCTTCAGAAATGAATAGGGTCTTATAGTTCCATCTTGGATATTGTCTTCATCTTGAGGGCATATTCATACTGTTCTATAAAATCTGAAAAATGGTGGTTCAAACTTACAAGAATTACTAATTGTTAATAAAGATCTTGACCGAAAAAGATAACCAAAAGAACTATAGGAATAAAGATCTATTCTGATATAGTATTTGATCAGGATTGTCTTGCTTCAGTGAAGGAATTTTTTTACTGCCCCACGATGGCAACTTTTCTAAATCAGTAAAGTATTGTTGCAAATAAATAAAGATTTTTGGGTACTTTATTGGTTTTTTGCTAAAATTGGATTTAGATGCATAAAATTAATAGAATTTGTTTAAATTTTTTCAGCAATGTCAAATTCAATTATACAACTGCTCGCTTCTGATAAGTTTAACGGAGAAGGATATTCAAATTGGAAATCCAACAATAATATGATATTAGTTATGAATGATTTGAGGTTTGTGTTGACGGAGGAATGTCCTCCGATTCCCAGTACAATAGAGAACCGAATTGTTTGGGACATCTATGATCGGTGGGTCAGGGCTAATGAAAAAGCCATGGCTTATATCTTAGCAAGTATATTCAATGTACTTAATAAGAAACATGAGGTAATGCCCACTGCCCGTGAGATAATAGCATCACTCCAAGAGATGTTCGGGCAACCGCCATCCTCTGTTCGACATGAAGCCATTAAGTATGTTTATAGTACTCACATGAAAGATGGTACTAACGTTAGAGAACATGTTTTTGAAATGATGGTCCATTTTAATATTGCTAAGGCTCATGGGGCGATTATAGATGAAATAAGTCAAGTCAGTATGCTATTAGAATCTCTTCCGAAGAGTTATCTACCTTTTGGAACCAATGTTGTTATGAACAAAATTACTTACAATTTAACTACACTGTTGAACAAACTACAAACATATCAGTCTATGATGAAACTTAAAAAAGGTGAAGTAAATTTTATCTTACGACCTAAAAAGTTTCTAAAGGGTTCTACCTCTAGAACAAAACCTACTGATAAAAAGAAGTTTGTTCCCTCTTCTTCAAAAGACAAGGTTGTACAAATGAAGAAGAAGGGTAAAGGGAATAAGAAAACCACTACAAAGAAGAAAAAAAGCATAAACAAGGCTCCCAAAGAGAAGTGTTTCCATTGCGAAAAGGATGGGCACTGGAAGCGTAACTGCCCAAAGTATTTAGCAGAAAAGAAAGAGGAAAATGCAAACCAAGGTAAATCAAATTTACTAGCAGTTGAAACATGTCAAGTAGAGAATACTCACCTAACCTGGATATTAGTTTCAAGCACCGCTAATCATGTTTGCACTTATCTACAGGAAACTAGTTCTCGAAGACAACTTTTTGAACAAGAAATGACTTTCAAGGTGGGAACGAGAGAAGTCATTTTGGCTCATGTAGTGGAGATGTCAAACTAGTTTTTGGAAAATCTTTCATCTTAATGTATATTATGTACCTGAGATGAAAAGAAACTTAATCTCCATTTCCTGTCTGTTAGAAAATATGTACAAAATATCTTTAGAATCTAATGAAGTGTTTGTTTTTTCAAGAGGTGTTCATATTTGTTCTGCAAGGCTAAAAAATAATTTGTACATATTAAAAAAAATGAAGCAAAAGCCATTCTAAATATAGAGATTTTTAAAACAGTTGAGACTCAAAATAAAAAACGAAAAAAATTCTCCTAACGCCTATCCTTAGCACCTTTAACTTGGTCACATTAATCTCAATAAGATTGAGAGATTGGTTAAAAACGCTCATCTACGTCAATTAGAAGATAGTACTTTACCTCCATGTAAATCATGTATTGAGGAAAAATGACAAAAAGATCTTTTTTTGAAAAAGGACTTCATGCCAAAGAGCCTCTCGAACTTATACATTCGATCTATGTGGTCCGATGAGTGTAAAAAGCACGAGGAGGCTATTAGTATTTTGTCAGTTTTATTGATGATTACTCAAGATATGGCTACATTTACTTAATAAGTCACAAGTCTGAAACTCTTGAAAAGTTCAAAGAATTTAAGACCGAGACAGAAAAATTTTTAAGTAAAAGAATTAAAACACTTCAATCTGATCAAGGTGGTGAGATATAGATTTACAATTCTAGAACTATCTAGTAGATCATGGAATTCAATCCCAACTTACAGCACCTAGAACACCACAATAAAACAGTGTTGCAAAAAGGAGAAATCGAACCTTATTGGACATGGTCCAATCAATGATGAGTTATATTCAGTTACCTCAATCCTTTTGGGGTTTGCAGTATAGGTTGCAGTATATATTCTAAACGTTGTTCCTTCAAAAAATGTTTCAAAAACACCACATGAATTATGGAAAGGACGCAAAACTAGTTTACGTCAGTTCCGCATTGTGGGTTGTTCAGCATACGTGTTGGTACAAAATCCTAACTGGAAACACGTTCGAAGTTATGTCTCTTTGTAGGATACCCTAAACAAACAAAAAGAGGACTATTTTATGATCCCCAGGAAAACAAAGTGTTTGTATTAAAAACCTCTACATTCTTGGAAGAAAATCATGTTAAAAATCTTCAACCTCGCAGTAATCTAATATTACAAAAAATGACCAAAGATTCTGCAGAAAAATCAACAAGAGTTATTGATCAAGCTGGTCCATCAACAACTGTTGTTGCCCTGTTACATCCTTCTCAAGAGTGGAGTATGCCTCGGCATAGTGGGAGGGTTATTCAGCAACCTGAACGCTATATGGGTTTAAGAAAAACTCAAAACATCATACATGATGATGGTTTAGAGGATCCGTTAACCTTTAAAAAGACAATGGAAGATGTTGATAGGGAACAGTGTATAAAGCCATAGACGTTGAAATGGAGTCAATGTATTTCAATTCTGTTTGGGAACTTGTAGATCAACCACTTGGGGTCAAACCTATAGGTTGCAAATGGATCTACAAAAGAAAACGAGACCAAACTGCATGGTGCAAACCTACAAAGCCAGACTCGTGGTAAAAGGTTTTACCCAAAGAGAAAAGGTTGATTATGAAGAAAGTTTTTCTCCTATTGCCATAATAAAATATATAAGAATACTTCTATCCATTGTCACATATTATGACTATGAGATATGGAAAATGGATGTCAAGATAGCTTTTCTAAACGGCCATCTTGATGAAAGTATTTTTATGTCTCAACCAAAAGGGTTGATCGAATAAGGACAGGAACAAAAAGTCTAGAAGCTTAAACGGTCCATTTATGGGTTAAAGCAAGATTCAAGATCCTAGAATATAAGATTTGATACTACGATTAAATCTTATGGCTTTGAGCAGAATGTTGATGAACCTTGTGTTTACAATAAAATGGTCAACAAGACTATAGCATTCTTAGTACTGTATGTTGATGATATCTTGCTCATTGGGAATGAGACAAACTTCCTTGCTGACGTAAAGAGGTGGTTAGCAACATATTTCCAAATGAAAGATTTGGGTGATGCTCAATATGTTCTAGGGATACAGATTTTTCGAAATCGAAGAATAGAACCCTAGTATTATCTCAAGCATCTTATTTTGACAAGATGTTTTCAAGATATAATATGTAAAATTCCAAAAAAAGTATGTTGCTTTTTAGACATGGAATTCATTTGTCAAAGGAACAATATCCTAAGACACCTCAAGATATTAAGGAAATGAAAAGAATTTCATATGCATCTCAGTTGAGAGTTTGATGTACGCAATGTCGTGTACACGTCCTGACATATACTTTGCAGTTTGATTCATCAGCAGGTTCCAATCCAACCTAGGCACAGTCATTGGCCTGGTGTCAAAAACATCCTCAAGTATCTAAGGAGAACGAGGGACTATATGCTTATGTATGGACCTAAGGATTTTATCCTTACCGAATACACTAATTCTGATTTTCAGACTGACGTAGATTTTATGAAATCTACTTCAGGATCAGTTTTCACTCTCAATGGAAAAGCTATAGTATGTAGAAGCATTAAACAGAGTTGTATCGCTGACTCCACGATGGAAGCAGAATATGTAGCTGCATGTGAAGTAGTTAAAGAAGCAGTATGGCTACGCAAATTCTTGGCAGATTTGGAAATGGTTCCATATATTCACCTACCCATCACTTTGTATTGCAACAATAGTGGTGCAGTTGCCAACTCGAACGAACCAAGGAGTCACAAACATGAAAAACATATCGAAAGAAAGTACCATCTCATCAGGGAAATAGTACACCTAGGAGACGTGATCGTCACGAAGATGGCCTCAGAAGACAACCTTGTTGATCCGTTTAAGAAGGCCCTCTCAGCTAAAGTGATTGAGGGCCACCTAGTTGGACTAGGACTACGAGCAACATAATCTAGGGAAAGTGGGAGAATTTCTATTGGGTATTTTAGATGCTCTAGTTTATTGTATTTTCTCTTTGTATTTCTCAACATTATAAACATTGTAGATATTTATATGTTTATTCGCACTGGAGTATTGGTCCAAGTGGGAGATTCTTAGGGATGTCCTAAAACTCGCAGGTCATAATTCGTGTTAAACATTCTATTTATCAATAAAATATTATTGAGTATTTTATTCAATAAAATTATTGATATTGCATTCTATTATGAAAAACCAATAAACAAATCCATGGTTATAGTATGAATACTTTAACTTTATTTGGTGACAAAAATAGGATCAAGTTATAGTATATAGCCTAAATGGTCTATAAGTATATGGATGAAGTTGGGTATTTCATCTTAGTAATACTATTGGATGTGGCCCATTTTGTATACTGATACAAATGATGTGATCCACAAATCATTCATGTAGAGACATATGAGTAAGGGCATCTTATGCAATGGTGTTGCATAAGACTAGACCTCAAAATAGTCACTTTTCTTTATAACAACTGTTTACTATTAAAACTGACTATTTCAAACTAAAATTACCTAGGGTAACACGTTCTTAATCCTGAGCTAACTATGAACTTCTGTTTATTTCGGGATTATCCTTTGATCTGCATAGGTGAGAGTAGTTCAACAACACTGCTCAATAAGCCTCCCATTTTGGGAATAAGACCGGGTAGATAGTTGAGGACTTAACTATGCAGGATGAAATTCACTCCTATCCCACTTATGGTTAGCAATTTCAATTTAAGGTTTTTAATTAATTGTATACGATACAATTGAAACGTTTAATTTTATCGAAATTAAATGAACTTGGAGAATCAATTAATATTTTAAATTTTTATTTAAAGATTAATTATATGAAATTGAATCATATTAGTAGAATTGGTGTTTTATTAATTTAATATTAAGATATTAAATTAATATTTTAATTAAAAAATTAATTAAAATTAAAATTAGTTTTATTTAAAGTTAATTATTTTGAATTAATTTTGTAAGACTAAATATTTAAATAAAATAAGTTTATTTAAATACAAAATCATTTTTTAATCAAATTGGATTGAGTAGATTTTTCCAATTTTGGAAAAAATCCATTTGTGATTAAGTGGTTAATCACCAAATCCCACTTGAGTTTCATTAAATTGGTGAAGCTGGAGCTGACCTCCATGCAAACACCATCTCCATGCATCTTTTCAGCTTATAAATTGAAGCTTCATGCTGAGAATTTGGTAGAAATGTTGTGATTTTGAACCAAAATACTGCTGTTGTAAAAACCTACAAAACCCACTTAAGTTCATCCAAAATTCAACTCAATTTGAGTGCTTCCACCACACAATCCTCCTTAAGAATAGTAGAGAAGATCTTGTGGTGGTCTACTTGAAGATTCAAGCTCAAGTTTCTGGATTTCTTGCTGAATTCGTGGAGTTTTCTTCAAATGTAAAGAATAGCTCATACCCTCTTGTGAACTTCCAATGAGTAGCATGTTTCAAACTCAAATTAAGTGTAGTTAGAGTACTTATTGATTCTAATTTCTTCCGTTGCATGTTAATCTAAAGAAAACTCAAATTAACTCCCCGAATATAAAACAAAAATTAATCTAAAGACACTAAAAATTAAAGGGAATATAAGAAAAAGAAAGCCTGACTTTGGCCTATATGCGTCAACTCCAAGAATCAGCCTATAGCCCCCAAAGTTTAGCAGACTTTGACCTAGGGCCGAAGAGAGGTATTTATAGGATTCATCGCAACGTTGCAACACTGATGCGACAAGTAGGAAGCATCAGACAAGAAACCCAACGTTTGGTTTCGACCGCACTCAGCTCCATGTCCATCATTATTTGCAGCGTTGCAATGCTGATGCTTCTTCCTTCAAGCATTGGAGTAAAGCTTCAGGATGCGTTGGGATGCTGGCAGTGAAAAACTTTGGAGCTTTGCGATGCTTGGAGTGGCATTGCAACGCTGCATGCCCTGCCAGATACTCGCTCCTTGATACTCGATCCTCATTCACTCGGTAGCGTTTAGTTGATTACTCCACAGCTTTTTTCTCGATGGTACTCGATGGTGCTCGATGGCTGCCTCATGCTTGGTGGAACTGGATAGTATTTTGGTCTTTTCAACTCCTTTGAATCCTAGATATTCAAATTAACTCCAAATTGCTTCAAATTAACCCCGTTCTTTACCAAATAATTAATTCTACCTCTTGATTGCTCAATACCTACAAAATAGGAAAATAAACAAATAAAATCCACTAACGAGCCTGGATTAAGCTCAGAATAATAGCTATTTTTTAGAGTTAACAAGTTTGTATAAGACCGGACCACGTAATGATTAGTCTCTTTATATAACGCCGTTAATAATGGAGACTTACATTTCACTAGGGTGACCATAGGTGACATGACCTGAATCCTGAGTGAGTTATGAACTCTTGCTCATGAAGGCGATCCTTTGATTTGTATGGGTGAGAGTGGCCAGATTGCCAACTCAATAAGCCTACCATTTTGGGGATTCGTTTGACTGGGGAGCTGGGAACATAGCAACATGAGACAAAATTCATTCTTTCCTCGATGTAGGGGTAAGTAGATAAATTGCTCCCTTATGTGCTGATTCCGTGGCTTGAACATAGTGGCCACACCCTCTCCTGGCCCGAGAGGAACTTGGTCATAGTTGGACTATGACTTATTGTTCATTAGAGGGATCAGTGTTACTTAAGGCGTTGATGTAACTATAGGGGCAAAACAATAATTTTAGCCTTGCTGTACTTACGAGAAATTTGTGAAGAGTCATCATACTATTGATTGGTTATATCCAGTGGACACAGAAATTTATCTGTAGTGTGAAGAGTGCAGTTGTCGGTCTTTAGTGGAATGATCAACAATTAACGGATGTTAGGTAATTTAATTACGGATGTTGGATAATTTAATTAAAGAGTTTAATTAATTATCCAAGTATCATTGGAGCTTCAATCTACAGGTCCATAAGGTCCCCTCTGTAGCTTAACAGAGAGTTAATCGAGAATTATTTTTGGATTATTTGAAGTGTTCAAATTAATTGATGGAATTAATTATATATGATATAATTAATTGAATTAATTATATATGAGATACAATTAATATAATGTATTTGATACATTATAATATAAGGTAATATGAGAGGAATTTGAATATGATTCAGATATTAATTATATGGACGACATGCATATAATGAAATTTAATATAAATATGATTTATATTAAATACCATAAATAAGTTGAGAGGAATTAAATATTTGGATATGATCCAAATATCAATTATATGAATGAGATTCATATAAGTAAGTTTACTATCAATGTGATTCATATTAAATGTCATGTATGGTTGAGAGAAAATATATCTATAGGCTATATTATATTTGATGCAATATGTAACTATAGATATGTGTTATATGGGATATAACATATAGTTTATATACATATAATAAGGTTGTTATTATATGTATAATTATTATTAATTTAATTTTATTAAATTAATATTAATTAATTAACTCCTCCCCCTAATTTCTCTCAGTCAAATACGCAATGAGAGGGGTTAGAGAGAGGGATGGTGCATTTTCATCTTCCTCCATGAAACACTGAGAAAATAGTTCTCTCTGGAAAAAATGAAAAGAGAAGAAAATTCTTCTCCTCCCTCTTCTCTTCTCCATCTCCTTCTCTCTTCCAAAACCCTAAGGCAGAGCCCACACCTCCTGACAGTCTCAATCCCTAATGCGAATATAGGAGGCTCTGTTTGGTGGTCTCCGCTTTGGAAAAGGAGACCCGTTCGTGACTTGTTCAAGGGATTCTTGAAGAATAGTCTTCAAAGTTAAAGTTTTTTGAAACCCTACGTTTTCTTTATTAATGCATGCTATAATTTATGTAAATGCATATTTTTTTCTTGATTTACTGTAAAACTTACATTAAATGAAAAATGGATTTGGGACGATCTTGCTTCCGCTAAAGGTTCTCTCATCAAAGAGTTCCTTCACTTACGTGCACGTAGAACTGAGTAGGATCCTGCTTACCTTACAATACGTGCAATAGCAAGGATCGTCATGTAGCTAGGTACCTTAACATACCTTCAGTATCCTTAGGAGTAGGTTTTATATATTAAACATACATGTGAACATCATAAACATCACACTTATCATGCTTAAGGGAATCAGTAAATAGCTCATTTGAATGCTAAGTCATGGGATAGAACTCAAGTGAAACGCATGAAAGTTACAAGTAAAAACAAACTCTTTTAAATCATCAACATGTGTTTGACTTCCTTACTGGAAGCATGCATTGGGACATCATGACAAAGATAATTATGCGTTGGAAATTGATAAGTAAAACATTTAGCAGACATTTTGAAAGCTAGTCACTCACTATCTTAAGCTACTTGTCCAAGGGTCTGTAAGCCTCTCCTATTTGCGTCTACCCTGAAATAAGGAAATGTCCCTTGGTCAGTATAATCAGCTCCCTTTTAAGCTTAGCGCATAAACTTAACTTCATCGCATACTAGTAGTTTATCGTATCATGCCTAAGTTTATCGCATCCTAACCATCTCATCGCTTCAAATACACTTAGCCATTTTACCTTATAGCTTGGTTGAAGAATGGAAATCCTTTCTCATAGTGCTCAGGTAGGCACTGGAACACCTTTTTTAGCCTATGCAATGAGCGTCAACTATGTAACATACTGTTGGGGTTTGTGCCCTAAAGTCTCGTGTCCTGTAGTCTATAAACAACTTTGTACGAACACTTGTGATGTATAATATAAATGATATTTACTTCATTACTTGACTTTGCACATTTAAATGTTTTTCATTTTACCACAAACCAATAAACTTAATATCCCTTGTTATCTTTATGTAACTTAAGCATGTATGTAGTGACATACAAGTGGATCATGTCTTAAGTGACAACTAAAATAGTCTATAATATATGGATATAGGAGGGAAACCTTATCCTGGTAACACTACGGACGCAGCCCGCTTTGTGGAATTTCTACAAATATTGTGACTTGTCACAGATGGTCTGATCCTAATAATTCGTGTAGTGGACATGCAAGCGGGGTTGTCCTATATAAAGAGTTTGTATAAGACTTAACATCGAAGTGCTAATGTCTTGTCATATAACACCATTCATGATTGAGACTTCACTTCACTAGGATGACCATAGGTAACATGACCTCAATCCTCAGTGAGTTGGGAACTTTTGCCATTGAGGGCGGTCTTTTGATTTGCATGGGTGCGAGTGGCAGGAACGTTGACTCAAGCCTATCATTTTGGGGATTCATCTGATTTGAGAGCTGGGAACTCAAATACACAAGATGGAATTCACTTCTTCCCCGAGGCAGGGGTAAGTAGATAGATAGCTCCCTTAAGAGCTGATTCCCGGGCTTGAACGATGTGGCGCCACGCACCTTCTCATGGCCCCAGAGGTGTTCACACATCGTAGGACTATGTTATAGTTAATTAGAGGAATCAATGGTACTTAAGGAGAAAGATGTAATTACAGGGGCAAAACAGTAAATTGGCCTATTGTAATTACAAGCATCTGTAAGGGGTCATCGTACTGATGATTGGTTATATCCAATGGACATAGATATATATCTATGGCAAGAAGAGTTCAACAGTCGGTCTTTAATGGAATGCTTGGCAGTTAACGAATGGTGGATATCATGACTAAAGAGTTCGGTCAGATATTTACGTACCGTTGGAGCTTCAAGCCATAGGTCCATAAGGTCCCCTTGGTAACTTGGATACAAGTTGAAAGTTAGTTTTTGGGTCAATTCGAAATGTTCAAATTGACAAGAGGGAGTTCGATTATATATGATATAATTGAACTAGTTAATTAAATATGATATAATTAACTTTATGTATGAGATACATTAATTTTGAGGAAATTGGATATAAATATGATTTATATCTAGTAGAGAAAATATTATAATTAATATATGATATTAATTATATGTTATGAATATGATAAGATCATAGTCATTGGACGGTTATAAAGGAAATGGGAAGGCGCCTCTTTTATTTCAAATAACGGATGAGTGCATTATAAATAGCTGACGGTGTGCAGGAGACAAGTGCACGGACATTGTGAAAAAGATAGTGTCATCGTTTAGAAAATCAGTCCCTATATGATAGTGACTGTATGATTGCTTACATATACGATATTACTAAGTGATCGTATACCGGTTACACCGTCGCCCGCTATTATCTAAATGATCATTTACCTTTTTCCTAAGCGATCGTTTAGCTCTCGATATTTACTAAACGATCGTATAGACGATCGCTTAGTTTTTCCTACACGATTGTTTGGATGATCGCTCACCCTTTTCCTACACGATCGTTTGGACGATCATTTACCTTTTCCTACACGATCGTTTAGACGATCGCTTACTTTTCCTACACGATCGTATACTTCATTTGAACAATCAAGCATCTTGTCTATGCAATAGACGACCTCTTCTCTCACTTGCTTGATTGTTGTGTATGGTCTCTCTTCCTCCTTCCCTCTACCAAATCCGAACAAAGCCCACACTTTGGATTCTCACTCCAAGAATACTGAGAGCTCTGAGTGGTGTTGTCTTCTCTATTTTCTTCTGTCCGAGTGGTGATTGTTCGAGTTAGACGGGTGGGTTTTAGACTCGCTGTGAAGAAGAAATCTTCATCTAGTATGATCTCTTGATCTCTTTAGCATTATGAATGCATATTAGTATGTTTTGAATGTATATGTGGTAATTCTATCACAATGAATTGGAAAGATCCGCTTCCGCTCGTAGGTACTCTTGAATAAGAGTTACTTCATGTACCCAATGCGCCTCGACTATGAATATTGTGTCAATGCTCACACACATAAAAGCATATCATCGGCTGGTCAGCTACTTGCTTATTCTTCAAACGCAGCTGCCTGCTTATTTATTCATAATATCATTTCAGATTTCAATCTTCTAGATTCTATAACTCTAGTTCTAGCCTTTAACTAACTAGGTTTCCTTTAGTGAATTTTCCCATAAATATTTTAACTCTCTTACCTTAGAATTTGAGCATTAAGTTCTTCTGAATAGGCTGAGAATCCCTTTAATCTCTCGAGCTTACTGAGAACTTCTTCAATTCATTCCAAGCTTTCAAATGGCCGCTTCCTCTAAGTGTAGGAAAATTTTTGGCAAAACAGTTCTCTTCTTCGCAAGACATATTTACACTTAGGCTTGCATGTAGGCTTATCTTAATTAAACATCACCTAGCATGTTAATCCTCAATCCAATGTTTCTAAGGTTGCAAAATAGCCCGTTTATTAATTAATTAAGCTGAACTCTCCAGCTTAACTTCGTCGCATGAGCTTATAGCCACTTAAGCCTCTTCCTGGTCATTGCATACTTCTACTCAGCGTCACACCCTTTAAGCGTCACATTTGACGCATAGGTCTACATCCACCCTGTTTGCCAACTTAGCCCTTACCATTTGCTTATGAGGTTGATCACATACTTCTCCTATACCAACCTCGGCCCTTCCTCCCCATTCAAAAGCCATCTTACTTCCTCCATAACCTTCCTGTTGGGAATGTCCTAAAACTCGCAGTTTATTAATATTGGAAACATATTCTATTTATCAATAAAAGTATTATTGAGTTTTTCATTCAATTAAACGTTGTTGATATTGAATTCTATTATAAAAATCCAATAAACAAATCCATGGCTATAATATGAATTTAACTTTATGTGGAGACATAAAAGTTGATCAAGATTTAGTATATAGCCAAAAGGGTCTATAAGTATATGGATGAGATTTGGTACCTTGTCTTAATCACACTATTGGATGTGACCCACTTTGTACATTAATACAAATGATGTGATCCCAAAATCATTCATGTGTGAGTGGAGGCATCCTACGTAAAGATATTTGCATAAGTCCGGACCACGAAATAGTCACTTTTCTTTATAACGATCGTTAACTGTTAAAACTGACTATTTCAAATTTGATGGCCTAGGGTAACTCGATCTTAATCTTAAGCTAACTATGAACTTTTATTTATTCATGTGGAGACATGTGAGTGGAGGCATCATTTGATCTGCATAGGTGAGAGCAGTTCAACAACACTGCTCAATAAGCCTCCCATTTTAGGGATAAGACTGGATAGATAGCTGGGGATATACTCTTGCAAGATGGAATCCACTCCTACCCAATTTAGGGTAAGCAGATAGGTTGTTCCCTTAAATACTGACTCTTGATTTTGAACAAAGGGGCTCCACACTGTCATAGCCGAGAGGGATATGGTTTATTAGTTGGACTATAAACCAATTGTTCAATAGAGGATCAGAAGAAGCTTAAGGAACAAGATGTAATTAACGGGGTAACAGATAATTTTGACTTAGCTGTAAATACGAACAATCTGTGAAGGGTCGACTTACTGATTATCATTAAAGTGGATAGAAATATATCTATAGTGAGAAGAGTGAAACTATCGAGCTATAGTGGTGTCGATATTAACGAATATTGATTAATTCGGTCTAAAGAGTTTAGCCAATTAATCTCCAATTGATGGATCTCATGATCTGTAGGTCCATAAAGTCCCTCTACTAGCTCGTAAAATTACTCCTTGGATGAGTGAATTAAGCGGATTTGAAATGTTCACTATCAAAATTGGGGTTTTGAATTTGAAGTGTTCAAATTCAATTTAGGGTTTGATTAATAATATTTGATATAATTAAAACATTTAAATTTGTCGAAATTAAATGCAATCGGGGAGATTAGAATATTTAAACATTGATTTAAATATTAATTAACATGAATAGGATTCATGTTTGAATTAGATTTTTTATTAATTTTAATTGAATTTCAGTATTATTTAATTTGATTTTAATGTAAAATTAGATTAAATAAAAATCTAAAAATGAAAAATGATTATTTAATTTTAAAGTGGGTTTTTTCCCAAAAAAAAAAAATTGATTTTGAGTGGAATTGTCCATGAATTAACATCTAAGTCCACTTTTTTTAGTGGTTTATGAAGTGTCATCAAGCTAATTAACAAAGTGTTTGCATGAATTAGTTGTTTAAATACTTCAATTTCAGTAATTTAAAAGGTCAGGCAAATTGATATCTCTCTCAAACTCTTCTCACTCCTTTCACCTAATTGACCTAAATCTAAGATTCCACCTTTCAATCCAGTTAGATGATAGTAGAGAAGATCATTGTGGTGGTCTACTAGAGATTTAGATATCCAATTCATGGAGAAGAGTTGGAATTGTAGAGATTCATCGAAGGTATAACATTTTGAGACCCTCTTCTATAAAAATGTTTTCTTGCATGCTTTTTAAACTCTAATTAAGTGTAATTAGAATGCTTATAAATTCTGATTTCTTCTACTGCATGTATGTTTACTCTATAACTTCCACATACTACATAGCTATACCTAGCCATAATGCCCCCTTCTTGGACTTCTGGTTCCATAGTTCAAAAAGACTGGCCGCATAGCATGTCATAGCTCCAACGCATAAAATACTCTACTTTCCTCTAAGTGTCAACTACTCTCTACTTCACCCGAGAGCTTGACATTCCATACCTAGCATATTTTCCTGTCCTTAAGTACTTGAGAGTATGGCTTCCTAACACTTAGAATATTTTCCCTCATTCATGAAGGAACTCTTATACAAGAGTACCTATGAGCAGAAGCGGATCTTTCCAATTTCATTGTGACATAATTTTCAACATAAATTCCAACAAACAGATATGCATTGAAAACACTAATTATTGGCATGCTTTAAAAGATAAAATCAAAAGACCAAGAGAACGTACCAGTTGAAGACTCTTCTTCACAGGACTCGATCCAATCGTGAACGAACTCCCCTCATTCCTTCTCGTCCAGTAAGCAACTGCCTTACACCACCACGGTCGTCTACATGAATAGCAGTGCACGAACAAAATCATGTAGAGGGGAGGAGGAAAGGCTATCGTGTACTACGATCTAGTAAATGGGAGATAGGGAAGACTATCGTATAGTAGGGTGCTTGATCATTTAGAGTGGGGTACAAGATCATGTAGTAATTGCTAAGCGATCGTCTATGAAAAGGTAAGCAATCGTTTAGTTACGCTCAGGCGCTAAACGATCGTCAAGTAAAGGTAAGCATCGTTTAAGAAATCGCGGGTGATCGTTTAGGAATGGGTGGGTGTGTGATCGTTTAGTAGGTTGCGTCTCTCAAAACCAAGCGATAGAAGCTTTTCACACCGTGAGAGATTAAGCGTGTCTTGTGCAAAATGAAAACTATTTTCATTTTATTCTTCAGTTACTAAAACTGAATTGAACTTCCCACTATCGCATGAATTTGGAGAAAACTTCGGCAAATTATCTCATAACCGCTCAATTAATAAAATAATGAATATAATCATATTATATTCTTAACTTATAGTTTGAAATCATATATCAACTATAGTGTTTTCTCCTCTACTTGATATAAATCATATTTATATCCAATTTCTTCCAAGATAATGTATCTCATACATTTAGTCAATCATATCATATATAATTGACCAGTTTAATTATATCATATATAATCGAACTTCCTCTTGTCAATTTGAACATTTCAAACTGACCCAAAAATTGATTCTCAACTTATATCCAAGGTACCAAGGGGACCTTATGGACCTATGGCTCGAAGCTCTAACGGTACGTGAATAGCTGACTAAACCCTTTAGCCATGAGATGGTACGTGAACTCTTCTTACCACAGATATATTTTTGTGTCCATCGGATATAACCAATCATGAGTACGATAGCCCTTCACAGATGCTCATAAGTACAGCTGGGCCAATTTACCGTTTTACCCCTAAAGTTACATCGCACTTCTTAAGTATTACTGATCACTCTAATGAACAATATAACATAGTCCAACTATGTGTGAACACCTCTCGGGCCATGAGAAGATATGTGGCGCCACATTGTTCAAGCCCTAGAATCAGCCCTTAAGAGAGCTATCTATCTACTTGCCCCTACTTCGAGGAAGAAGTGAATTTCATTTTTTGTAGCTAAGTTCCCAACTCCCAAATCAAACGAATCCCCAAAGTGGTAGGTTTGAGTCGGTGGCCTGGCCACTCGCACCTATGCAGATCAAAGGACCGCCTTCAATGGCAAAAGTTCCCAACTCACTCAGGATTGAGGTCATGTTACCTATGGTCATTCTAGTGAAGTGAAGTCTCTATCATGAACGGTGTTATATAACGACACGTTAACACTTCGTGGTCAGGTCTTATACAAAATCTTTGTATAGGACGTCCCTGCACGCATGTCCCCTAATCAGGATCATACCATCTATGACAATTCACAACACTTGTAACTATTTCACAAAGCGGGCCGCATCCGTAGCATTACTAGGATAAGGTTTCCCTTCTATATCCATATACTACAAACCATTTTTGGTTATCACTTAAAACATGATCCACTTGTATGTCACCACATACATGCTAAAGTTACATAAAGACAACCAGGGATTTTAGTTTATTGGTTGGTGATAAAGCAAATAAAACACCCATATGAGAAAAATCAAGAAGTGAAGTAAATATCATAAATACATCACAAGCATTC
Organism: Benincasa hispida; assembly: GCF_027475165.1. Classification (NCBI taxonomy): domain Eukaryota; kingdom Viridiplantae; phylum Streptophyta; class Magnoliopsida; order Cucurbitales; family Cucurbitaceae; genus Benincasa; species Benincasa hispida. The sequence continues at coordinate 37,639,983 of NC_143485.1, read as the reverse complement.
GTACAAACTATTTACAAACTATAGAACATGAGACTTTAGGGCATCAACCCCAACAATTCAATCATACATACACATACAATGGGCTTCCTGCACGCTTCAACTAATACAAACATCATAAGTACATACTTACAAGAGTTGATAACTGGCAGAAATGCCAGTTATTATAAGCCGTTTATTTAGAATTATAAGGGCTAACAAGTAGAAAACGCAGTGATAATACTTAGAATTTGTGAAAATTTGAGTTTTGCGTCGATAAGCACCTAAAACCTCACTGACCCAATATTATGCGTTATTCCGTGCCAAAGTGTTGATTTTTATAGCTATCGCAAGAATCAAACATATACGTTTGTAATAAGCAATCACAGACAAATACATGTGCTAAAGCCAGGCAACCGCAAAAGACGAACGCAGACGGTTACCCCATGCGTCCAATGCATGGAAGTTGAGTAATTGAATGCATCTAACGCATGGAGAATGCGGTGAACAAATAGAGATTGCGGTCACGGATTGACAACCATAATAAAAGATCGCAAGATGGGTAGAATGCATTAATAAATTCAGCTAAATTCAGCTCGAACGCATACCTTGGGAGTATCAACAAGATAAGGCTATGTGACAATGCCCATACCGCTATAAAAGCAGCAGTGAGCCATACCTTCATCATTACAACTATCGGGCATCCAAATTCTATAAATAGCCCTTGAGACCTTTATTTTGAGACATCTGCTTCTGCCTCAAGGAAGAAGTTTGTGATCTCAGATGAGAGCTTGAAAGAGATTTCCAGTGAGAATTCTTCATCTCCACAACCCAAACCGAGTGACGATTGGAGCATTCGCCGGAGATAGAGCTCGAGAGAGACATCTCCACCATTCAACCATGGCACCACCGGCAGCCTTGACGCAGAGTCCTTCATCTCCCTTCTAATCTCTATATTGTATTACATTTTACTTAAGATATTAAGATATTTTGTGATCAATGCAAATCTTAATTCCTTCATTACCATCTTTTTAATCATCTTTATCTTTATCACAGTTTATCTTCAGCTTTTATTTATCAAAGTCAATCGCATGCTTAATCATATAACCTAGAGATAGGACGCATGTAGCAACCCACCGAGAGGTGTGCGTTGTGCAAGTATAAATGAGTTAATCCTTTTTGCTTGGTGAAAGGCTGTGGCAACACCTGTCTATGGGATGTTGCATTGCTTGTCTATAAGTTAAATAGTCGTATCTAACTGCCTGAGAAGGTAAGAGATGGAATGCACTAAGTAAGGGTCGTATTATTCCTAGAGATAGGCACAATCTTATGCTCGACGCAACCATGCACTATAGAGATATAGTCATGCGGCTGACCACCTAGAGGTGTGATGCGTTAGTGCAACAAGCTTAGGGCGATTTAAGATAGTAAACATTATTATGTGTTATTAGTTGTTGTGTCTCTACTTATTCTCATTGCAAGTCTTCTATTGCTCAATTTATTTAGTTAAGAGTAGGAGTAGTGTATAAGTCATTTAAACTCTCTTCGCTTTATTTTTATTCTTCGCCTCAAACGCATCACTTCACAAATATTATTGAGTGAAAAGTCCCCGTGTTCGACCTCGGATTACCTGAGAAACTTGCATTTGTGTTATACTTGGTGCAAACATAAGAAAACTTGTGATAAAATGTGTGGTTATTGCATGCTAAGATTAACACATCATCATTCTGACGCATGACCTCAGACGCATGGGTGCAAACGCATAAGCCATTTCTAACGCATGATTTAATGTACAACCCCATTCATCCTTAATAATAAAACAAAACAAAATGCATCCATAAATTATCCCAACAAGTTTTTGGCGCTGTTGCTGGGGACTTGGCAGCTAATGTTTTGTGAAGTTTTTGTGTTTTCGTAGGCACCCTTTTAATCTTAGGCGTATTGTAGATTGTGTGACCAAGCTACAAACAATATTTGAAGTATAGGCAATGCATCGAAAGTCAAATATTGACCCCGAGATAGAAAGGCTATCTGTCGCATGAGTTGGAAGCAGTCTTAGACGCATGTCAACCATCATGCGTCCAACAATTACTGGAAGCTTCAATTGTCAGGGCGAGCCCTTGATCCAAGCTGTTGAGAGCCATCATCTTTATGGGAGACTCCTTGCGGTGACAACACTCCAATTTTTCCAGGGATGTCTTCTACTCTATCTTTTACATTTCTTTCCTAGTTTAATTAATTAACTTATTTTTATTTATTTATTGTTATTTTGGATATACGGCTGCTTCCTTGGTTGTGGTGCATTTGCTCTTGTAGGTGCGATAATAACTCTCTTCGGGGCGCAGTTACAACGGAATAATACTCCACATCCTTCAACACATGGTTTCAATCGCATGAAATCCAACGCATTGTCGCATGCGTTCTTCTACTTAAAGTTCTTTTCTTGTTATCTTTTATGCATTATACTTTTGGAATTCTCCTTGTCTGACTGCGGTTCTTTGCGATGCGTCTATAATGGTACAAATAATTCACCGCGTCCTCTAATTAGTATCACAAGGCACCTCTTACTTTTAATAGCCTCCTCAAATTATGAAAGTCAATAGTTTTATTATGTACAAACCTTTCCTCAAGCATTTGTTATCACATTCCTGTTGAGTTTTCTTTTAACTTGTAGTGGTGGCAGCAGTCTCGGAGAATTGCGTTCATCACATTACGGTCATTTCCTTAAAAAAAAAAAACTTTTGAAAATAACTCCACTGTCAACGCAATAGGGAAATCCATGTTGAAAAGAGTTAAGTTATGAAAGGCATTTACCCGTAATTGGATGTCCGCATGACACCCGTAAGGGCAAGCCAAAACAAAGGTAAATCACCAAGATCGACGCACCAGCGTAACTTCTCTGTCTGGCGCAAGCCAAATTTAGCAAGACATGAGTTGAGTTGAATATGGAACGCAACCGAAGTTGGATACTCGCATGACACACGTGGGGGTAAGCCAAAACGAAGAGCGTAACCAGGTTCAACGTCGCATTCGAATAAGTAAACGCATAAGCTTGAATTGCTTTAAACGAACACATTCTCATGAGCTGAACGCAAAGTTGCGGAGAATGAATAAAAAGTTTTTGAGCAAGGGCTTGCCAAAATTCAACTTAGAGAAGATCTCTTTGAAGAAGCAACCAAAGTAGAGGAGAGCATTGCAGCCATGGTTAGAGGTACGAGTTAATTATATTCTGAAAAACTGGTCATCGTAAAGGAACGCCGAAAGGTGAGTAACGCATGCTTGAGGACAAGCATGATTCTAAGTTTCAAAGGGTGATAATTGGTAGAAATGCCAGTTATTATAAGCCTTTTATTTAGAATTATGAGGGCTAACAGGTAGAAAACGCAGTGATAATACTTAGAATTTGTGAAAATTTGAGTTTTGCGTCAATAAGAACCTAAAACCTCACTGACCCAATATTACGCATTATTCCATGCCAAAGTGTCTATTTTTGTAGCTATCACAGGAATCAAATTCATGCGTTTGTAATAAGCAATCACAGAAAATGCATGCACTAAAGCCAGGCGACCGCAAAAGACGAATGCAGACAACAACCCCATGCGTCCAAGGCATGGAAGTTGTAGTAATCGCATGCGTCCAATGCATGGAGAATGCGGTGAACAAATAGAGATTGCGGCCACGAATTTACAACCATAATAGAAGATCGCAAGATGGGTAGAATGCGTTAATAACTTCAGCTAAATTTAGCTCGAACACATACCTTGGAAGTATAAAAAAGATAAGGTGATGTAACAATGTTCATACCGCTACAAAAGCAGCATGAGCCATACCTTCATCATTACAACTGTCGACGTCCAAATTCTATAAATAGCCCTTGAGACCTTCATTTCGAGACATTCGATCTTCTGCCTCAAGGCAGAAGTTTGTGATCTCAGATGAGAGCTTGAAAGAGATTTCCAGTGAGAATTCTTCATCTTCACAACCCAAACCGAATGACGATCGAAGCATTCGCCGGAGATAGAGCTCGAGAGAGACATCTCTACCATTCAACCATGGCACCATCGGCAGCCTTGACGCAGAGTCCTTCATCTCCCTTCTAATCTCTGTATTATATTACATTTTAGCTTGAGATATTAAGATCTTTTGTGATCATTGCAAATCTTAATTCCTTCATTACCATCTTTTTAATCATCTTTATCTCTATCACAGTTTATCTTCAGCTATTATTTATCAAAGTCAATCGCATGCTTAATCATATAAACTAGAGATAGGACGCATGTAGCAACCCACCGAGAGGTGTGCGTTGTGCAAGTATAAGTGAGTTAAACCTTTTTGCTTGGTGAAAGGTTGTGGCAACGCCTGTCTATGGGATGTTGCATTGCTTGTCTATAAGTTAAATAGCCGTATCTAACTGCCTGAGAAGGTAAGAGATGGAATGCACTAAGTAAGGGTCGTATTGTTCCTAGAGATAGGCACAATCTTATGCTCGACGCAACCATGCACTATAGAGATATAGTCTTGCGACTGACCACCTAGAGGTGTGATGCATTAGTGCAACGAGCTGGGATTACTAGGGCGATTTAAGATAGTAAACATTACTATGCATTATTAGTTGTTGTGTTTCTACTTATTCTCATTGCAAGTCTTCTATTGTTCAATCTTTTTAGTTAGGAATAAGAGTAGTGTATAAGTCATTTAAACTTTCTTCGCTTTGTTTTTATTCTTTGTCTCAAACGCATTACTTCACAAATATTATTGAGTGACAAGTCCCCATGTTCGACCTCAGATTACCCGAGAAACTTGCGTTTGTGTTATACTTGGCGCAAGCATAAGAAAACTTGTGATAGGAACGTGTGGTTATTGCAAGATTAACGCATCATCATTCCTACGCATGACCTCAGACGCATGGGTGCAAATGCATAAGCCATTTCTAATGCATGATTTAATGTACAACTCCATTCGTCCTTAATAATAAAACAAAACAAAATGCATCCATAAATTATCAGCTAATGTTTTGTGAAGTTTTTGTGTTTTCGCAGGCACCCTTTTAATCTTAGGCATATTTTAGATTGTGCGACCAAGCTACAAATAATATTTGAAGTATAGGCGATGCGTCGAAAGTCAAATATTGACCCCGAGATAGAAAGGCTATCTGTCGCATGAGTTGGAAGCAGTCTTAGACGCATGTCAACCATCATGCATCCAACAATTGCTGGAAGCTCCAATTGTCAGGGCGATCCCTTGACCCAAGCAGTTGAGAGCCATCTCCTGTATGGGAGACTCCTTGCGGTGACAACACTCCAATTTTTCCAGGGACATCTTTTACTCTATCTTTTACATTTCTTTCCTAGTTTAGTTTATTTATTTATTTATTTTTATTTATTTTTATTTTGGATATACGGCTGTTTCCTTGGTTGTGGTGCGTTTGCTCCTTGTAGGTGTGATAATAACTCTCCTCGGGGCGCAGTTACAATGGATAGGAATTGAACCAGTCCATAGTGCGATGACCCTTCAAAAAATTGCTCATAAGTACAGTTGGGCCAAAATTACCATTATGGCCCTATAGTTACATCTAACTCCTTAAGTACCATTGATCCTTATAATAAATAATAAGTCATAGTCCAACTATGACCAAACCCCTCTCGGGCCAAGAAAGGGTGTGGCACCATGACTCACCATTCAGTGGCCATTTTGGAGTTCAACGCACAACAACAAAAGTACTTCAGAGTGGGTACTATTGGCCCACACTCTTCAAAGATGCCAGAGATTATGTTATGAAGTGCAACAACTGCCAACGCTTTGGAAATATTTTTGGAAGAAATGAGATGCCACTATATGTTATTCTAAAAGTTGAATTGTTTGATGTACGAGGAATTGACATCATGGGCCCATTTCCACCTTCCAATAGCCATAACTACATTTTGGTAGTTGTTGATTATGTTTCAAAGTGGGTCGAAGCAATTTCATGCGCTACAAATGATGCTGCAACAACCTTGAAATTCTTGCAGAAAAATATTTTCACTCTTTGGCACCACACGTGCAATCATAATCGACAAGGGCACTCATTTCATAAATCGCATCATCAGCAAGCTTCTGATTAAATACAATGTGCATCACAAAATTGTGACAGTTTACCATCCTCAAACAAATGGACAAGTGGAGTTGTCCAACAGGGAGATCAAATCCATACCCGAGAAGATTGTTAATTTGACGCGCAAGAATTGGGCTCAAAAGTTGGACGAGGCATTATGGGCTTACCATACGGCATGTAAAATGCCTATTGGAATGTCCCCATATGCACTCGTCTTCGGTAAAGCTTTCCATTTGCCTTTGGAGCTTGAACATAAGGGATTCTAAGCCACTAAGAAGCTCATCTATAATATGAAAGCATCAGGAAAAGCAAAAAAGTTGCAGTTGCATGAGCTAGATAAGTGGAGATTACAGGCATATGAGAACCCCAACACGTTAATAAGAGCGCATGAAGCATTGGCATGACCAACGCGTTAGTAAGAAAAAAAATTGAAGTTGGCCAAAAATTCCTAATGTTTAACTCACATCTCCGTCTGTTTCCAGGGAAATTAAAATCACGATGGTCCGGACCCTTTGTTATTAAGGAGATCTACCTCATGGAGTCGTAGAGCTAATGCATGAAGATGGGTCCAATGCATTTAAAGTTAATGGCCAAAGGATCAAGTCATATTTTAGAGGTGATTTTGATTATGAAAAAACCACCATTGATCTGGAAAAACCCGAATGATGACGATTGGAGAGTCCCTGCATTGAAAGGTGTTTCATCTTTTTAGGGATGCATCATATCCTTTTTTTGTATCTTTTTATACTTTTCTTTTATTTCGCTTATTTCTTAATTGATTATTTTCCTGGACATTTGTGAACAATGATTGCTTTATAAGATTGGATGTTTAGGTATAGTTAAGATAGGGGTTAGAAGCGTTGAGTGTTGCGATGAGTTTTGGAATGCGCTAAACTCTCAACTCAATGCATTCCAGTTAAAATAATCGCAGGAGATGGGACCTAGAACATCAAAATTCGAAAGTTAGCATTGCTAAAAATACGCCATCATGAGCACCGCCTGACATTCCTTCACATCGAACATTCATTTAATGTGGTGCATCATGATGACATAAATTCTCAAACCAAGCGACCAACTGTTTCCTCTTCCCTCTGACGCCTATATAAATCCCATTTTCCCCTTTTTCTTCCTATGCTTTCAAAGAAACCCAAACTCTTGTGATTTTCAGTGAACCCTTGATAGTCACTATCACCATCCCTTTCTTCTTCATCAAGCTCCATTTTCACAACATTCTCTTTCTATAAAAATGGCCCACCAACACATCACCTCTTCCACCCTTGTTGCCACCTCCTCTTCTTCCTATGAGATGGTAAAACCATCGGCAAGCCTCTGAACCATAACTTTCCCAATCGCCCCTGTATCGATGTTGAAGGATCCAATTAAGGGTCCTTAAGACAAAGCGGATCATCCTAATTTTTACAAATTTCACAGAACATTAAATTTATAGCAAACATACAAAAAATTATGCATCTAACGAACTTACAACATGCTTACACTAGAATACAGAGAAGAACAAAAAAAAAAAAGGATTTAGAACCCTTATCTTTGAAGATCTAATCTTCATATGAAATTCCCTCGAATGAACACCATCACGAACAACTGCCTCGATATTCTCTAGATGAGAATCCAAGAGGAGTGAGGTTCTAGCTATTTTGGTGAGGGAAGTTGAATTTAAGAGAATTTTTACCCTTTTTTTTAGAAGGCAAAGTGAGATAGCAGGAAAAAAATACATAATGCTTATGTCTCACTTGGATCTAGGAGGATGAAGATGAAGATATCCTCCACTACCAACCCTACACATTACGTGGGTTTAAAGATTGTTAGGGAGGGAAGTTATTTCCCTCCCATTGATTTATAAACAAATTTAATTAATAAAATAACTTATATTAAATTAATATAAAATATATCTATATATATAATAACTTATTTATTATACACACACATACACACATATATATACATAACTATATGTTATATGTCATCTAATATATAACCTATAGTCTATATTGTATCAAATATAATATAGTCTATAGTTTAATTCTCTCAACCACGATATTTAATATAAATTTGATTTATACTAAATTTAATTATATGAATCCAATTCACATAATTAATATTTAAATCATATTCAAATATTTATTTCCTCTCAAATAATCTTTATATTATATAATGTATCAAATACATTATAATAACTATATTATATATAATTAAAATTAAATTAATTATATCACATATAACTAATTCCCTCAAGTAATTTGAACAATTCAAATTAATTCAAAAACTGATTCTCATTTATTCCCATTGAGCTGCCGAGGGGACTTCATGGACCTATAGCTTGAAGCTCTAAGGTACATGAATAATTAATTAAACTCTTTAATTAAATTATATACCATCTATTTACTGACAGACACTCCACTGAAGATTGTCAGCTGCACTCTTCACACTACAGATATATTTCTGTGTCCATTGGATATAACCAATCAACAGTACGATGACCCATCACAAATTGCTCACAAGTACAATTGGATCAAAATTACCATTTTACCCCTATAGTTACATCTAACTCTTTAAGTACCATTGATCTCTCTAATTAACAATAAATCATAGTCCAACTATGATTAACCCCCTCTCAGGCCAAGAGAGGGTGTAGCACCATATTTTTCAAGCCCTAGAATCAGCCCTTAAGGGAGCAATTTATCTACTTACCCCGACATTAGAGAATGAGTGAATTTCTTCTTGTGTAGCTGTGTTTCCAGCTCCCCAATCAGACGAATCCCTAAAATGGTAGGCTTCTTGAGTCAGCGATTTAGCCACTCTTATCCATACAAATCAAAGGACCGCCTTAATAGATAGGAGTTCACAACTCACTCAAGATTCAAATCATGTCACCAATGGTCATCCTAATGAAATGTAAGTTTTTATTGTGAACGGCGTTATATAATGACACTAATCATTTTTGGTCTGGTCTTATACAAACTCCTTTGTATAGAATATCTCTGATCACATGTCTCCACATGAATAATCAGTATCAGATCATTTGTAGCACTTTACAACATTTGTAACATCTACAAAATAGGGCATACTCATAGTGTCACCAAGATAAGGTATCCAGCCTTATCCATCTACTACAAACCATTTGGGTTATCACTTTAAGCTATAAGATAACCTTGGATTTTAGTTTATTGGTTTGTGGTTAATGCAACTCAAAATGAAATAAAACATCATATATTTCATTAAATAAATAAGATGTTTGTACAATACAATTACAAACTATAGAACCCTACGAGATTTAAAGCATCAACCCCAACAGATGTATGCTCCGCCACTAAATGTGGTGGCTCCTCCACCTTTTAGCCCTAACCTCATCGGGCCTTCCTCCATGGTCCGACTAGAACCCACGTTATCACGCTCGTTATCCCCACAAAAACGTGTTCAATTGCCAACTTCTAATGCCAGCGAAGCAAGGAGAAGAGACGAGCGAGAAGTATATGAAGAAATTCTTAGAAATTTGAAGCCGCTCGAGTCTCTCGATGATAAAGGCATTATCAACTAGCCCAGCAAGGTGGGGGCTAGATTAGAAGTCTCGCCGCATGGGTCTGGCCATGCGATAAGTGGCCCTGAGGCACTAGCATCTAATACGGCAAACCCTGTCAGCGCCAGGGAAGGGCCCCTTGGAAAGATGTTCACCGCATTCGAGGAAAAGAAAAAGATGGCAGGCAAGAAGAAGCAGCCAGAGAAGGAGCTGGCAAGAGCCACAAAGAAAGAAGCGGTGCTGAAAAAAGTAGCATCGAAAAGAGAAGATAAGGGCAAAGCACCCATAGTCGAGGAGAAGGGAAGAGTGCCAAAGAAGAAGCCTCCTATTCTGCTAGAGATGGGATTTTTCCCAGAGAGCACGCCGCTGCCCACCTTCATCACAGAAGTTATTGATGCAATAAGGGAAATACTTTTGTGAAGTGGCCAGAACGGTTAAACAAGTAGTGGTTCGTGCGTTCTATGATAGGACACCACATTCAGATAGATACAAAGTAGACATTGGCAATGCAACAATTTGATTTGGTGCCAGGAAAATCAACGGCTGATATAATTTGACCCTAACACAGAAGGAAACAAATTTGTCGACGAGCCAATGAAAGAAGAGGAAAAATATGCTTTGAGAGTGGTTGCCCTACCAGGGACCAAATGGACCATATCAGCTAAGGAAATGAAAACACTATTGCCACATAGCCTAACTCCTAAGGCAAATGTGTGGCTTTACTCCATCAAAAGAAAATTGCTCCCTACAACACATGACCACTCGATTTCTAGAGAATGCGTGATGGCAATTCACTGCATAATGCGATTGATTCCAATCAATGTTTTTCGCATTATCGCAGGACAAATATGGACTTGGTTCTCGAAACCGAGGGAGCAATTATTCTTCCTTTCACTGATTACATGGTTGTGCATAACACATGGTTGGTTTGAAGAAGAAAAAGAAGTGGAACGAGGAATACTCACAAGTCATTCTTTCCATTGCCTCCTGAGATTACTAGTGCATCAAGTCGAAAAATAGCCAAAGCAGCAAACGATGCGGTGATCCCAACAAGCTCAAACTTCTCTAGAACCTTCTCAACAAAAGAAGCGAAAGGTGGTCATTTCACCCAGTGTTGAAGAAAGGGTGATTATATCACCTGAAGTTGAGAAGACTCGTTCTCATCGAAGCAAAACTGCATCACCTAAACCTAGGTCAGACTCTCCCTTCCCATTCTGGGGATATGATCGGATAGATAGTTGGGGACATAGTTTTGCAAAATGGAAGTTAGTAGATAGGTTTTTCTCTTAAACGCTGAATTCTGATCTGAAACAAAGAGGCCCCTCCCTCTCTTGATCAAGAGGGTCATGGTTTATGAGTCGGACTATAAACCAAATCTTCAATATAGGATCAGTGGGAGCTTAAGGAGCATGATATATTTACAGGGGTAAAATAGTAATTTTGACCTAGTTGTAAATACGAACGACCTGTGAAGGATCGACTTACTGATCATGGTTAAAATGGACAGAAATATATCTACAATGAGGATAGTGCAACTATCGAGCTATATTGTTGTGTCTCGATAGTTAACATTGATTATTCGATTTAAAGAGTTTAGCCAATTAATCTCAAATCATTAGAGCTCATAATCTGTAGGTTCATAAGGTCCCTCTACAAGCTCTTAAAATTATCTTGGATTAGTGAATTGAGTGAATTTGAAATATTGAGATTCGAAATTAGGGTTTTGAATTTGAAATGTTCAAATTCAATTAGGGTTTATTAATTGTAATTGATACAATTGAAACGTTTAATTTTGTCCAAATTAAACAAAATTGGAGTTTCGAAAATATTTAGATAATGATTTAAATATTAGATGAGGTATAATATAACATTCAATATTTGATATTAAATTTAATTAATTAAATTAGTTTAATTAATTAGCCAATTTTATTCAAAATTTTGAAATTGTCCAAAATTAGTAATTTGATTAATTAAATTTTGAATTTATTGAAATTCAAAATTATAAAATTGAAAATTAAAATTGATTTTTTAAAAATAAAATTTTAATTAAAATTAAATTAGTCAAATTAATGAATTAAATTGATTAGAATTATTCGAAAATGGGAAAATCCAACACTCAAATAACACCTCATGCCGCTTCAATTTTAGTGGAAATTGAAGTGGCATCAGCTGTTTTAATCTCTAATGCATGGGATCTCTGTATAAATTGAAGTATTAACTTCAATTTTTTTATCATGCAATTTGATTCATAGATGAAACTCTGCTGAAACAAAAACTTGTCCAAACCCTCTTCAATCTCACTCAAATTCAGCTCCAATTCAGTGTTTCCACCACACAATTCAAGTTAGAGAATAGTAGAGAAGGTCTCTGTGGTTGTCTACTAAAGAACTGAAGACTCAATTCGTGGTAATCAGTTGGAATTACAGAGTTTTCTACAAAGGTATTGTATTCATTGAAACCCTCTTCTGAAATTATGTTTCAATGCATGTTTTGAACTCAAATTAAGTATAATTAGAGGACTTATTGATTCTGATTTTTTTCGATGCATGTTAGTTTACTCTATCAATTCATTCATTCAAGAATCTCATTCAATTTGTTTGTTATGCATCATTTGTTTTACACAATATCTTGATTCTTATCTATGAAACTTTGATGATGCATTCTTTCAAATAATGATACAAATAAAATTTTAAACTTTTTAAAATCTTTTCAAACAAAATTTTGAAACTCAATTTTTCAAAAAAAAAAAAAATACTTTCTTTCCTTTTTAATTTCATAAAAAATCAAATACTTAGTCTTTTAGATTTATTTAGAATTTTAAAACTCTTTGAAACGTCATATCTACTTAATTTTCTTTGTCACCCCGATAGGAGAAATTTTGGTGTAAGAACAACCATCTTGTTTTAGAGGCAAGTCTAGGAAAAGAGGATAAAAAAAAAGGGCCTAGTGTTTAAAAAAAGAAGAAGAAGAAAAGTTGCTAGCGTAAAAAATAAAAAAAGAAAAAAAGAAAAAAACAAATTTGCAAAATTAACATAATCTTCACTAATGTGTGTGTGTGTGCATGGATAGAGGTGAAAAGAACTACCTCCATCCTGTTTAATTAGGGCCCAGGAGAAAAGAGCGATAGGTTCCCTACGGTGTAAGTGTGAAATCTTTCTAGGTAAAAGAAATGCCAATTACATGTTGTGTGCGTGAGTATAAAAAGGCACCCTTGTCCTAGAATTGTCTCCCTTTTTAGCAAGTTAGGTATATATTAGAGGGTGAAGAGGGATTGAGAGTTGGATCTCACCTTTCTACTAGTTTTAGCCTTTAAATAAACTAAAATTGAGTGGTCCTTTCTTTTATGACTTTACAAGAAAAAGACATTTACAAGACCATTATTACTAATACAACATTATAAATACATATTCCAAGAGCTTAAATACATAATTAAGAGGACTTAAACATGATTAGTTAGTAAAACAAGTTTAAGGGTTTACAATATCCATCATCTTCTCCCTCATAATCTTCCATGTCATCTACTCATCCCAATCATCATCGATTTAGATTAAGAAAAATACACATATTTTCAAATTGTAACGACTCGACTTTTCAAGATCTTTACATGGGTCGTTACTTCATAATTACACATTTAAAACCCAAACATTTTGACCATTGAGGAAAATTTATTAAAACAATAAAGATAACTTTCAAAACAATTTACAAAATTTCAAAAATAAACAAATAAATAAATAAATTTTGTTCGAGGCCCCCTAAAAAAATTAAGGAAAAAAATAACAATCAAACTGAGAATGTTTCAAACTAACGTTGAGTTCTAAATCAAAATTCAAATAACTTGAAAACGTAGACTAAGCGGAAGCGATTTTCTTGTCCCATATTGAATGAAATCGAACACGAGGATTTCCATGAGCAGCAGAAAGACCATTCCAAATTACAATCATATATGAACTTTACAATTATAGTCATGAACAGAAACATACGGTTATGCATTAATTACAGAAATTACAACATGATAATACAAATGATCAAGGAGAAATGATACACACATTTGTAGACTCATCGCCAAACTCCTTCATCACGAATGCTCGAACACAGCAACACAGCAACCTCGAACGCTCGTCCAACACGACCGCTACATAGCACGAACATCACGCACTCAAACTCAGCGATCGCCTCGGTCACAAATACCCCAACACCACGAACAACCTCCACAGAACCTCCACGGTGTCGAGTTGAATATGACACCACCAAGAAGGCTACCTTGGTATTCTCGGTGTGAGAATCCAGAGGGTGGGCTCTGTGTGGACTTGGTTTGAGGCAGAAGATGGAGGAAACAATAATCGTGTAAATGATTGAGCTAGTAGGAGATGGCTTACCCTATCGTATAGGTTGATGCCCAATCGTTTAGCAAAAGCTAAACGATCGTCTAGCAAAAGTTATGCGATCGTTAGCTCATCGCTTAGCTAAGTGTCTGTAGCCTACAAATACTACTGAAGGAAATCAGATTCGCAATTTCCATGAGCAGCGGAATAAGATTATTCCAAATCATAATCATGACTGAACAATACATTTACAGTCGACTTGAAACAAACAGTTATACAATTCATATAGAGAAATTACAGCATGAATAAATACAAACACATAAAGAGATTAAATTCTACACACAATCGAAGAAGCGTCTCCACGCTCCGTTGCACGACTGCTCGAACAATCAGCAACCTCGAATGCTCGATCTACACGACCGCAACACAGCACAAACACTTCGCGCTCGTCCTCAACGATGGCCTCGGTCATGAACTCCTCAGCAACACGAACGGCCTCCACAACACTACGAATGGCCTCTAGAAAACCTCGACGGTGTCGAGTCTAACACCACCAACAAGGTGACCTTGGTATTCTTGGTGTGAGAATCCAGAAGGTGGGCTCTGTTCAGACTTAGTATGAGGCAGACGAAGGAGGAAAGACCGATTGTGTTCACTACTGGGAAAGTGGGAGATGGTGGAGACCTATCGTATAGATCGATACCCAATCATTTAGATAAAGCTAAGTGGTCGTCTAGCAAAAGCTATGTGATCGTCTAACTCATCGTTTAGCTCGATCTGTCGCCTACAGACTCTATATGATCGTTTATTTTGGGCAAGCGATTGTTTAGCAAAACTATGCGATCGTTTAGTAAACACTGCACGCTGTTTAGCTAGCACTTGCACGATCGTTTAGCTCGCTCAGCCGTCGTTTAGTAAATCCGTATTTACTTGATGACTAAAGTGAGTTTCTTTGTGTCGAGAGAAAAAACTCAAAAACTTTTTCAATCTTTTTTTTAAAAACTTCTTCTTCAAATTAGGAAAACCATTTTTCTTTTAAACTCATGGTTACCATAATTCAATAACCACCCACTACTTTGGTTATTTGAAAGAAAAAGAATTAATTATCCAATAATTAATATTATTTTAAATATAAATGATAACCAACTTATCATACCATATTTATAACCTATAGTTTTAATACTTCATCTCATGAAACATATAAACCATAGTTCTTTTTCTATTCCATGGTACTTAATGTAAATCTCATTTATATCAATCCTCCACTAGATGTATCTCATATATCATACCGATTATATCATATATAATCAAAATACCTCTTGTCAATTTGAACGTTTCAAATCAACACCAAGAACTGATCCTCAACTGAATCAATTGAGCTACCAAGGGGACCTCATGGACCTGTAGCTCGAAGCTCCAACGTTACGTGAATAACTGACTAAACTTTTTAGTCACGGGATCCAACATCCGTTAACTGCCAGACACTCCACTAAAGACCGGCAGCTGAACTCTCCTTACCACAGATAATATTTTGTGTCCATCTTAACCAATCAGCAGTGCGACAACCCTACACAGATCGCTCATAAGTACAGCTGGGCCAATAATCGTTATGCATCTGTAGTTACATCTGTCTCCTTAAGTACTACTGATCCCTCTAATGAACATAGGTCATAGTCCTACTATAACTAAGTCTTCTCTTCCAAAGAGAAGTTGTGGCCACTATGTTCAAGCCCCGGAATCAGCCCTTAAGGGAGTAATCTCTCAACTTATCCCTACTTTGGGAAAGGAGTGAATTCCATCTTGTGGATTTAGTACCCAGCTCCCAGATCAGACAAGTCCCCAAAAAGGTAGGCATGTTGAGTTGGCAATCTGACCACTCTCACCCATACTAATCAAAGGACCGCTCTCAAAGGCAGGAGCTCTCAAAACACTCAGGATTGAGGTCGTGTCACCTATGGTCATTTAGGTGAGATGCAAGTCTCTAGTATCAACAGCGTTATATACAGAGTCTAATCATCTCGTGGTCTAGGTATTATACAAACTATTTGTATAGGATACCGCAACTCCACGTCTCCACATGAATGGTCAAAATCTACCATCTGTAGTAGTTTACAACACATTCAAACTTCTACAAAGCAAGTCGTATCCGTAGTGTCACCAAGATCAGGTATCCCACCTTATTCCTTATACTATAGACCTATTTAGGTTATCACTTAAGGCATGATCCACTTGTATATCACATATACATGGGAGCTTTGTTTATTGGATATGAATAAATGTTAAAATTAAATAACACTTATTTTATTCATTGAACAATGTGTATCTTTACAAAACGATGAGACTCCAGGAGAATTAGGACACCAATCCCAACAACTACACGATTGCTTACCTTATCCAAGTTTTCGCTTAGTAAATCCTATTTACTTGACAACTTCCGTGAGATTATTTCTGAGAGAGAAAAATCTCAAATTCAACAATTTTCAACATTACTAAAATTAGGAAAATAATTTTCGATTTTTTTCACGTTACCATGAAACCACAAATAACCTCCCGCTCAATTGGTTATTAGAGAAAAATAATTAATTATCCAATAATTAATATTGTTATAAATATAAATCATAACCAACTTATCATATTATATTTATAACCTATAGTTTTAATATTTCATCTCATAAAACATATAAACCATAACTGTTTTTCTATTCTATGGTATTTAATGTAAATCTCATTTACATTAATCCTCCACTAGATGTATCTCATACATCATATCAATCATATCATATATAATCAAAATACCTCTTGTCAATTTGAATATTTCAAATCAACACCAAGAACTGATCCTCAACTGAAACCATTGTGCTACCAAGGGGACCTTATAGACTTGTAGCTCGATACTCCAATCGTACGTGAATAACTGACTAAACTCTTTAGTCATGGGATCCACCATCTGTTAACTGCCAGGCACTCCACTAAAGACCGACAGTTGAACTCTTGTTACCACATATATATTATGTGTCCATCTTAATCAATCAACAATGCGACAACCCTTCACATATCGCTCGTAAATATAGCTCGGCCAATAACTGTTATACCCCTGTAGTTACATCTAACTCCTTAAGTACCACTGATCCCCCTAATGAACATAAGTCATAGTCCTACTATGACTGAGTCCTTTCTTCCATGGCCACTATCTTCAAGCCCCAGAATCACCCCTTAAGGGAGCAATCTCTCTACTTATCCCTGCTTCGAGAAAGAAGTGAACTCCATCTTGTGTAAGTGAGTTCCCAGCTCCCAGATCAGACCAGTCCCCAAAAAGGTAGGCATGTTGAGTTGGCAATCTGGCCACACTCACCCATACTAATTAAAGGGTTGCCCTCACAGGCAGGAGTTCCCAAAACACTCAGGATTGAGGTCGTGTCACCTATGGTCGTTTAGGTGAGATGTAAGTCTCTAATATCAATGGCGTTGTATACAGATTCTAGTCACCTCATGGTCCGATCTTATACAAACTCATTGTATAGGACACCCCCGCTCGCATGTCTCCACATGAATGGTCAAGATCTACCATCTGTAGTAGTTTACAACAGTTGCAAACCTTTACAAAATGGGACGTATCCGTAGTGTCACCAGGATCAGGTATCCTACCTTAATCCTTATACTACATACCTATTTCGGTTATCACTTAAGGCATGATCCACTTGTATATCACATATACATGCTTAAGTTTACATAAGATAACCATGAAGCTTTGTTTATTGGATATGAGTAAATGCCATAATGAAATAACAATTATTTTATTCATCAAACAATGTGTATGATTACAAACAATGAGACTCCGGGAGAATTAGGACACCAATCCCAACACATATGGCACGACATGGGTCCTTCTCGCCATTCACTGGTTGGTTCCTATCCTTACCTAAAAAAACATAAAATAAGAAAGGCTAAGTATGAAATACTAAAGTAAGTGACTCCCTACTAGGGCCATTTGGGTGATCTATTAAACCCCCCCCCCCACCCACCCCACCCCCCCCCCCCCCCCCCCAATATTGGCATAATGTACATATCATAGCATAGCATGGCATCGATATAAAATAGTGAACCCAAAGGTCTACAAATCATAGCATAAGTGGTAATCCCAAAAATACCACAAGATAATGTGTAGGTAGTGAATCTAGTGGTTCACAATCATAAAGTGTACATAGCTCGTTAAGAGAGTTAACAATCACCCCTTAGCCTAGTATACACACAATATTCAAAGAGGCTTAAACGTAAAGTCATAGTCCATGGCTATCCAACATATTCATAATGTTCTTGGAATCACGTAGCTTAGTAGATCATTATATCAATCATTAGCATGCTTTTATGGTACCATCTGTTGGGTTGTGTGTCCTAAAACTCGTAGTTCATAAAGTTAAACACATTCTATTATCAATAAAGATGTTGTTCAATATTTCTTCAATAAAGTTGTTATTGAATCTTTAAATTGCATTCATACAGTCTAAATCCAATAAACTAAGATCCATGGCTATTACATGAATATTTTAGAGACATAAAGATAGATCAAGTTCGAGTAAATAGCTAAAATGATCTATAGTATATGAATAAGGTTAGGTGCCTTATTCTAACAACACTATTGGATGTGCCTGCTCTGTAGCGGTTACAAGTTGTTGTAAAGGTGCTACAAACGAAGTGATCCTGATTCGTTCATGTATTGACATGAGGAGTGGAAGTATCATATGCAATGAGTTTGCATAAGATTGGACCAAGAAATAAGTCACTCTTACTTTATAACGTTGTTTACTGTTTAAGACTGACCATTTGGCTTAGATGACCTAGGTAACTCAATCTTAATCCTGAGCTAACTATGAACTCCTATTTATTCGGGATTATCCTTAGATTTGTATAGGTGAGGGATGGCTCAACAACGCCGGCTCAATAAGTCTCCCACTTCAGGGGTAGGACTAGGTAGATAGCTGGGGACATAGGGTGCAAGGCGGAATTTACATCTACTCGATTTAGGGATAGGAGAAAGGTTGTTCTCTTAAGTACTGAATCCAGGTCTTGAACAAGGGGCCCCACCCTCTCATTGGCTCGAGAGGGATTCGATTTAGTGATTGGATCATAAACCAATTTTTCATTAGAGGATCAGTAGAAACTTAAGGAACAAGATCTAATATCGATGGTAAAACAACATATTGACCTAGTTGTTATTACGAACAACCTGTGAAGGGTCGACTTACTGGTTATGATTAAATCATGTGGACACAAATATATCTATAGTGAGAAGAATGCAACTATCAAGATATAGCGGTGTGACTTGATAGTTAACAAATATTGATTAATTTGGTCTAAAGGGTTTTAGCAAATTAATCTTAAATCGTTGGAACTTATGATCTGTAGGTCCATAAGATCCCTCTACTAGCTCATAAAACATGAACACCTTGAATTAAATTGAGTCAATTTGGAATAATGTCAATTTGAATTGTTCAAATTGAATTTCAATTTGAAAATGATCAAATTGAAATTGGGGTTTGAATTTAAATAAGTTCAAATTCAAATTAGGGTTTGTATAATTATGTTTGATATAATTAATATTTAATTTGTTGAAATTAAACAGAATTTGAAATATTGATTTAAATATCAATTACATAAATAGGATTCATGTTTGAAATAGGTGTGTGATTAATTTAATATTTGATATTTAATTAATTAAATTTGTTAGTTAATTAAAAATCAAATTAATTTTCAATTTTAAATTCAATTTGAGAAATTGAATTTTATGGTTTTAGATTTTATTAATTGGGAATTAATTAAATCAAATTTTGATTAATTGTATAATTAATTAAAAGGAAATAAATTTGAAATACTAATTGGAGTTCAAAGTGGGAAAAATCCCACATTTGAACCTAGTAGGAGGTGTTCCTCCTTGGTGTTCAACACCTAGCTCACTCCAATGTTGTTGAATGAGATGTCATTGAGCTAATTCATGAGTGCTTGCATGCACTTAATGAATAAAAAGGCTCTGAATTTATAAGATGAACGGGAAGGCTTGCTGATTTTGGGACAATGTTGCAAGTGTTCTTCTTCCTCAAAAACTTTCTAATTCCTTCACAAAATTCACTCCAATTTGAGCTTCACCACTCAAATTCAAGGTTGAAAATAGTAGAGAATATCTCTTGGTGGTTCACTGAAGAATTGGAGGTGAATTAACGTGAAGAGCAACTTGGATCGGATGATTTCATCAAAGGTATGTGAAACTTGAAACCCACCTTTTGATTTTCTGAAATAGCATGCTTTAGAACTCAAATTAATATAATTAGAGTACTTATTGATTATGTTTGCTTTCGTTGCATGCTAATATATCCCATCACTATCCAGTTAATATTTTTATTTAATTCAACCCATCCAACTCAAAGGCGTTCCAGTAGAAAATTACTTACCTCAAAATTAAGTCCAAATAATAGGCAAATTAATCTTTCCCTTGGCCTAGCTTGAATCTTGGGTTAAGTACCTAAATCAATTACAAAATTTTACTTAGAATTTTAGAGCTTAAACCAAACATAAAACCCTTCCCAAACAGTCTCCAATTCTTACCCGACGAGTGGCTTGCTACCAAATATGCTTCCACCTTAGCACGAGGAAACCAATCTACATATAAACCCAAAATTAAGAATTTAAAATCCACTTTCCGGTACTAGAACTATTCCAAAAGTTCCAAGGTCCCAATACTCACAAAAAAACTGATTCAAAATCACCAAAAACAAACCTTTACATGTGAAAAAGAAGTTTCTTCTTTTTTCTTTTTAACTTTGCACGCTTTACTAGGAACCCTGTGTATATATATCTTTTTTTCCCCTTTTCCCTCCTAAATTTCAAATCCCCTACCAAAATAACTCCCAATATATTTATATTTTTTTCCTTTCGTTTTTAAATCTCAAAATCTCCACCAACATTAACCCAAAATCTTTTATTAATTAACCCTAATTAAATTAAATTAAATCAAATATCTCAAAATCTTTTCCAAAATCCAATATCTCCTATCTTTTAGGATTAAAAAAATTGAATTAGTTTAACATAATAATCCAATTTTGACCGCGGAAAATTCAATATAACCCCAATTAATTCAAAATAATTAAATTAGAATTACTTTAGCGGGTTGATTAAATTTTAAAACTCCAAATTTATTAATCTAATTTTCGTTAAATAAAATTTCAAAAATTTCCAAATCTCTACAAATATCATTTAAATAACTTATCTTACTTCCTAAATTTAGTTTTAGTCTCAATTTAACAGAATAACGGCCAAACAATTAAAGGTAATTTAATAAAAATCACATGAAAAATTTGAGGTGTTACATTCTTCCCTCCTTAAAAAATACTTTCTGTTGTGGTTGATACCTTATATCTCGTAGTTTTGTAGTTTGTAAATTGTATTTGTACAAACATATTATTTATTTAATAAAATAAGTGTTATTTACCCAAAACCAATAAACTAATATTCATGGTTATTCGATGAAGCTTAAACATGTATGTGGAGACATACAAGTAGATCATGTTTAAGTAATAACCTGAACGGTATGTAGTAGATGGATAAGATTAGGTACCTTATACTGGTGACACTACGAATATAGCCCGCTTTGTAATTGTTACAATTATTATAAAGTGTTTCAAATAATATGATCTTGATCATTCATGTGTAGACATGTGAATGGGGTATTCTATACAAAGAGTTTGTATAAGACCGACCACGAAATAAATAGTCTCTCTTTATGACACATTGTTATAAGAGACTTACATTTCACCAGGATGACTATAGGTGACTTGACCTTAATCCTGAGTGTGTTGTGAACTCTTGCCTATGAGAGTGGTCCTTTGACCTTCATGGGTGAGGGTGGCTGATAACTTGTAGAAATACAAGTTATTTATACTGTTTTATTTAGATATTACGGAAAAAAAGAGGAAAGTTGCATCGATAGTATACAAATTGGCTAAGAAATATGAAAATTATGAAATGTCGTAAATACACCCACTAACACCATTGCGACGGCGAATAGAATGTTTCAGTCTCTGTTTTGCAGGAAATAAGTCACCGCATATATTCATGGCTCGAAGACAAAATAAACAACGCCTCTACGTCGCATTACGCCCATCAATCAAGAACGAAGACATGATCAACGCAATGACGGTGCATGTGACAATCGATCCTGAGCTTTAGTGATCAATGCAATCCCAACCGCATACGGTAATAAAAAACAACATCGCATGCAGTGATAGATCGAAGATGTTAAGAGCAACACATTCGTGGATGATTCTGACAAGTGTACAGCTTTTAGTTGTGCATTTCTAACGGATTGATTGCATAACAGAAGGAATTTTCCATTCCGCCATTTCAGGAACTACCATAATTAGATAGTGGGGACCACAAATTCAAAGAGCCAAGGTCTCGCCTATAAATAGCTTCCTCAAATTCGCTGAAAGATATACATGTATACATAGAGACGTGCATATACTGATATTGAGAGAGAGGCTAATCTGAAGCAACTACAGAGTAAATCCAGGAGAACTCCGAGCAAAGAAGTCTTCCAATTCCCGAAGCTGAAGCTCTGTGCAAAGGTTAATTCTAGTGGGAAAGCAAGCCTGAGAGGGAAGCTTTCCTCTCCACCACATCCACAAGTCGGAAAGCGCAAATCTCTGATCAGGATTTGTGTCAAGACATTGACACTTTTTCCGTATTTCTTTCTATTCTCTATTTCATCCTTTGTATTCATCTTCTTTAATCCTTCATTCACAACATATATCAAACGCTTAATTTTAGAATTAAATGTTATCATCGTCACCATTATCATCTCTCTGTCTCATTCCATATATTCATAATCCATTTTCTCCATGATGTGTTCTTAATCTCCGAGTTAAAAAGCGAGAATTAAGCGAGTGAGTTAATTTGTGTTAAGGAATTAATTAAGTTTAGCTAAAGCATACTTGATGGCATCTTCACCTGTGAGAGTAGAAGTGAAGATGTTATTCCGCCTATCGAGAGAAGGTTGGAAGAAAAGTTAACTATAGCGAGAAGTATTTTCAGAAATGGAAGCAACCTTGCGTTCATCACATTCATCTCTGTTTCACCATAGACATATGGGAACGCGGCTGATCACTGAGAGGTGTACGCCAAGGGAAAGCGGAACCTTAGTTGCGTCCTTAACATGATTAACAAATTTGCGATGTTTTTACTTTTTACTCTTTCTCTTTCTGCCTCATTCATAAGACTTGCCATCGCATACATCAATTCTTTTGTACAACTTCACAGTCGGTCCTCGACCTCAGTATCATGTATCATGTATCTTGTATCATGTATCATAGTAGTTTAGGGATTTACTTTACAACGTATTTTTATTTTATCAACGCATTTTTACTTTCATCGCAATTTATATTCCTGTATAAACCAACATTCTTTATTCATTATTAAAACCGGTCGCATGTATCACATAAGTATCACATTAACGAAAACAATCCCCATGTTCGACCTCGAATCACTCTGAGAAACTTGCATTAGAATTATACTTGGTTTCAGCGAAAGGAAACTTGTGACATGCAGTACTTCATCGCATACTACGAGCATATCACTATCAATGCATACTCTTAGAACGTAGTATCACATAAATTATCTTCAACGCAAAGCACTTGAGCACATTTAGCACATCATTCATTTCAACATCACAGTGTATACATGATAAAGGAGATTAATCTCTTATCATTATAAGTTTATGGCGTCGTTGTCGGGGATTGGTAATGGTTAGTGTTGAATACTTTTGTGGTATTTTGCAGGACAGGTCTCTGTTGTACTGTTTGTTTATCGCAAAGAGCAAGCTGACGGTTTCTGAGTACTGGAACCGATCCAAAATTCGAAGTTGGCTCAGAGATTGAGCGCATTTTTCGCACAAGGGCACGCCAGAACAGAATCAGGCGAAGAAGAGTAAATATGGAAAACAATACCGAGAGGCCCAGAGGAAATCAAAGGGCAAACCAGCCAGTGCAAGACCCAGTCTTTCTTGCTGCTGACCATAATATCCTCATGAGGAACTATGCGACCCTGAATCTTTACGACTTCTGGCCCGCAATTTCACGACCAATGGTTGATAAGAATGCACACTTTGAAATAAAGTCGGTCATGCTCCAAATGATACAAAATGCAGGGCAATTTAGAGGTCTACAAGGTGAAGACCCACATGCCCATCTGACCAGCTTTGTGGAGATATACAAAACTTTCTCCATCCCTGTCATCACCCCTAAAGGACTTAGACTTTACCTTTTCCCACACACACTGAGGGATGAGGCAAAGAGATGGGCTCATTCGTTGGAGCCAAATGAAATCACGTCATGGGACTAGTTGGTGGAACGGTTCATGAATAAATTCTTCCCTCCAGCAGTCAACGCAAGGCGACGAAAGGATGTGCTAAATTTCGAGAAAATGGATAATGAGACTCTAAGCACCGCTTGGATGCGTTTCAGAAGGTTGGTGAAAAATTGTCTGTATATTAGGATTCCCGACTGCGTTCTGATGGAAACTTTTTATAACGGCCTAAATCGATCAACGCAAGCCGTTGCTGATGCCTTCGCAGTGGGAGGATTTATGGATAAGACCTATACAGAATCCAAGGTCATCCTTGATCACATTTCGCAAAACACGGATGACTGGGTGGATGACGAGTATGGGGGAAGATACCCCGAGAGAAAAAGAAATGACAACGCCATTGTACCAGCAGAT
Source organism: Benincasa hispida (assembly GCF_027475165.1). NCBI lineage: Eukaryota > Viridiplantae > Streptophyta > Magnoliopsida > Cucurbitales > Cucurbitaceae > Benincasa > Benincasa hispida. The sequence goes on along the minus strand of NC_143485.1, from coordinate 37,615,298 downwards.
ACAATGATGACCTTGGCCGCACAAATGGCCGCAGTGACCTCTCTCCTTCAAACGATGGCAATCAATCAAAGTGCTCTCTCTCAAATTTCAGCACAATCCAATGCGTCGACGCAAGTGGCCGCAATAATTTGCATCCAATGCAGAGGGGGCGATGCTGCTGAAATGTGTCCATCAAACCCGTAACTAGTGTTTGCTATCCAGAACAACCCATATGGAAACACTTACAAACTAGGTTGGCGGAATCACCCAAACTTCGGTTGGGGAGGGAATCACAACCAAGGGGGCTAGAGTAACCATCAAAATAACAATTCTGGGAATTGAGGAAATCCTCCACCTTTTGACCAGAATCAGAATCAGAGTCATCAAAGTCAACCACATAACCAACCTCTGTGAATTCGTCAACATGGGAGTCCCTGCTGAAACAGTATATTGAGAAAAATGATGTTGTCATGCAGTCCCAGGTGTCTTCAAAAGGAACTTGGAGATCCAAGTCGGGCAGTTGGCAGTCGAGCTTCGCAACAGAACACCAGGAACGCTGCCAAGTAATTCAGAAGCCCTGGGATCTCATGGGAAGAAATAATGTTTTTGACGAAATTGTGCAGACAAGTTTGACCGCCTGCAGGGGTGTGGATTACGGTAATCATGAGAAAATTTTCTTTCAATCCGCATCTATAAAATCTATGTTTAATTGCTTTCTTTATTGCTCTCTGCATTACGTTATTTATTGCTTTCTTAAACTAGTTTTTATTGCTTTATGAATTTACTTTTCATTTAATTCAATTGCGTTATTTCCTTGTCTTGTTCAATTTCCTTACTTTTCTGCATTAGATGCATTATTCTTAAATTTTTGTGAATGACTTTTGTAAAAGAAAATGAATACCGCAAAGTCTTCTCGATTTGCATTATTAATGAATTAAAAAGAAAAATAAAAATCGGTGCGCATTGCGATGATGGGTGCATCTTGCGCTAACAAGATACACTATGCATCCATCTTACACAAATGCATTGCACTGAGGGGTGTGTTGCGCGCGTATGTATTTTTTTGCCCGTCCTTAGCGAAAACGCACTATGTCGAGGTAGTGTTGCACCAGTAGAAATACCATGCGCCCGTCCTCCAGAAATGCATTATGCTAATGCATGCATTGTTGCCCGTCCTCTGTAAATATGCATTTGCGATAACAGATGCATAGTGTTAATCTTTAACCTTGCACCTGTCTGAATAAAATACAAAGGATAAATTCATTTCATTTTTTTTATTTATAAAAGCTATACCTTGATTCTTTTGTACATGCTTAAATTTTGTATTGCGATATTTGTAATTCTTTGTATACTTAGTTTGTCACACCCCCTCCCTAGCCTTAGCCACCAAGGCTTGGAAAGGAGTGTGAGGGTACACCAGTAATATTCCAAGATAATATTTCAATTTTACATTTCCTCCTTTATCTATTAAGACTTTAACATGTTTACGATAATCTATCTAACTATCATACACATAGTTCAATTTCCTATATTCTTTATTACATGATCCGAGTCGTGCCCTAAGAATTTACCAAATCCCGGTGTGTTGGTGGTTAGTAGACTCCTTCCTGAACACTCCGCTTTGCTACCTTTGGGGGGGGGGGGGGGGGGGGGGGGTGGGGGGGGGGGGGTTGGGGTAGGGGGATACTTTAATATAAGAAAACATTTGGAAGAGTGTGAGCTACTAAGCCCAGTGAGTGGTGCTTTTAAAATAATAATCACTTTGCAAAACATATTTTTGGGAAGTCAATCACATAATCACAATTCCAGTATAATTTATGCATGATCATGTGTACATTCATTCAATCATCATCCTTCAGTTCCATCCTATACATGGCATGTTCATATCATGGGCACATTATCAATCACAACAACTTTTTATGGAAACTTTCCTATAACCCACTTTTCCCGCCAATATGCACATCGACAATTCTTTTCCCGCTAGTCATGCTTAGGTAACTTGACTATATTTTCCGCCGACCGAGGCCGACTATGTTTTTCCGCCAAGCACCTTTTATTAAGCATGCTAACTTATGTAGTCTGGGTATAATCTCAGTTTCTGTAGAAATTTCACAAACAATATCATGGCAAAGAACATAACATCATAAGCATGCATTTTGCACTTACATATATATTTATCCACATATCAACACATAAAACTAAGTAAACACTCACTACAAGCAAGTTTTTCCACTAAAATCACCTTGAGAATGGTTTCCTGAGAATTCCTCCATATCAATGGAAATTCCTCAACTAATACTTGTTATATCAATAAATAATGTCAAAATAGCCAAAATATCATTATATAATGAAAATACCAGCTTACTCTACTCCAATTTAGCCAAAATCCCAAAATTAGCCTCTTTAGAGGTTATTTGGACTATGGTAGGCAGCTGAACGTTAGGCAATAGGCAGGGTGTGCATTCTGTGCCGCACAGGGGGCTAGCGCATTTGGGCGTGCATTGCATTGGGTGTGCGTTGCATTGCACGGTGGGGCTGTTGCACTGGGCTAACGCGCGGCATGCGTCGAGCAAGGCAAGCGGACGAACGCAGCGCTGCAAGGCGTGCGCGTAGGGTGTGGGCTGGCTGTGCGTCCGACTGACTCAATGCCTCACCAACGCAACCTTTGTTTCTTTTGATCTCTAATCAACTTGGCAGCCTAATAACTCAAATGTAACCCTCTAAATATGCTCTCAACACAAGATTTAGGTGATGGTATGAATAAATTTCTCTTGCCCAACCCCTCTATTTATAGTCATTCTAAACTCACCCCTTATGACAATTCAACTCTCATTTGTCTCATTTTGGAGCTGCCAACACTTAGTCTACCCAGCCTAGCCTTGAGTTGTTCTCATCTCAGCGTGCAAGCCAAAATCTCCTTTTTTGCATGAAATCTCCTTCACCCACTTCCTGCTTGGGGTGATAAGACTTCCATTGCATGAAATCTCCTTTGTCCACCTCCTGCTAGAATTTTGTGTGATCCTCCTTTTTCCACCTAAATCACTTAAATACTTAAACATATTTCTCTATTTAAATTGTTTAAGACTTATGCTTGTATACCATTGGCATTTTCCCTTGAAGTTTTCCATCAATTAGCCTTACCTTTTATCCTTAAAACATAGCAACTCACCCTTCCTTCATCAAATTCCTACTTAGCCATCGCATGAGTCAGCCATCACCAACGTATAGGGTGGCCGCTCACCCTCGACGTATGGCTTGCTAGGTGTGCTTACTCAACCTACTAAGCATGGACGCACGGTGCTGACCATCGATGTATGGGCGTGTTGCCTAGGTGCTTGCACGCTTGGCCGTATAGGCACACTCAGCCGCGTGGGCGTGCCTCGCTGCATGGACGTGCGCTTGGCATATCGCATCGACGCATGGCTGCTCAGTAGACTCGACAGCGTTTGACGCATAGGATGGCTTGCTCGCTTGCCCGCTTGCCCTCTCGGCACATAGGCAGGGCACTTGGCATACACCATCAACGCATGGGTTGCGCGCTTGACGCACAGCTTGTGCGCTTGTCCTCGACACATGGCCTGTGCGCTTGGCTTCAACGCATGGCCTGCGCGCCTAGCATGCTCACTCGACGCATGCTTCCTGCCTATGTCCGCATGGCTCATGTATGCCTTTGCTTTGGTTGTATGCAACCCTTAGCCATTTTCCAAGTCTTCTTGCTTCCATCCTCCATGCATTCTTGCGTCAAACATGTTTAAGCCCTTCATAGGCGTTTGGACTTTTGGATAATTTTAATGTTTTTCTCTCTTTGCCCCACTATCCTTACTTAGGGTTTTTCTTCTCTACATTTAACCTCCCAGTTTAAATTTAATGTTAGGGTCTTACATAGTTAATTTTAATACAACTGATTAACCATTATTTCATTATGTGTTAGCCTCTTTACTTATCATCCTTTGTCAATTATTGCGATGTTCTTTATCTTATATTTTGCGTTACTAATTGCGCTGCCATGATGAGTAATATGCATACCCTTAGCAATATTTCTTATACTTTGCACTTTCTGACTAACACTTAGATAATTCATAGCAATAGCACTACTTTACCTTTTATACTTCAAGACTTTGCTCAAACCTTCTTTTCAAAATTTTGACTAAGTGTTTGTCTTTTCTGTCCAAAACAACTCAATGAGAACCTTTCGCATCTCTAAATTTGGGGGTGGGGAAGGTCTGAGCAGATGCGATCAAGCAGATGCGGTCATTAGGAAAATGCGTTCATTAATATATATATATATATATATATATATATATATATATATATATATATAATTCCTACCAACTCTAATGTCTGTGCATGGGAAAAATTCCTAATCTGATAAGAGTTAAGTCGTGAAAGGAACCTACTCGTAGTTGGATGTTCGTATGACACCCTTGGGAGCAAGCCAAAACGAAGGTGGGTTTCCAAGAACGACGCAATAGCAAAAAGTAAACTTAGCTGAAAGTCAAGAGTTAAAGTTGAGATTGGCACACAACCGTAGTTGGATGTTCGCATGACACCCATGGGAGCAAGCTAAAACGAAGGGTGTAACCATGATCAACAGTCTCTAATAAAATGACGCAAACCAGACTACCGCATAAAGACGCAACTAGTTGTTTTTGCAATAAGAGGTAAACATTCTTTTCAAAACAAGAAGGGAATTTTTTAGTAGAGGTTTGTTGTATAAAAGAATAAAGTAGAGCATGTTAATGAATTATTAAAGGATAGAAGGAAATTGCATTGTTAAGTAATGTTGTATAGAGGCAGCATTCGGAGAAACCAATCGACGCAAAATGAGGATAGGAATTGAGCGAAATTTCCTTGGTCGAAGATATGCTTGAGGACAAGCATATATCTAAATTTAGAGGTGTGATAACTTGTAGAAATACAAGTTATTTATACTGTTTTCTTTAGATATTGCAGGAAAAAGAGAGGAAAGTTGCGTCGATAGTATACAAATTGGCTAAGAAATATGAAAATTATGAAATGTCGTAAATACACCCACTAACACCATTGCGATGGCGAATAGAATGTTACAGTCTCTGTTTTGCAGGAAATAGGTCACCGCATGCGTTCATGGCTCGAAGACAAAATAAACAACGCATCTACATCGCATTGCGCCCATCAATCAAGAACGAAGAGATGATCAACACAGTGAGGGCGCATGTAACAATCGATCCTGAGCTTTAGCGATCAACGCAATCCCAACCGCATGCGGTAATAAAAAACAACATCGCATACGGCGATAGATCGAAGATGTGAAGAGCAACGCATTCGCCGACGATTCTGACTAGTGTACAGCTTTTAGTTGTGCATTTCTGATGGATTGATTGCGTAACAGAAGGAATTTTCCATTCTGCCATTTCAGAAACTACTGTAATTAGACAGTGGGGACCACAAATTCAAAGAGCCAAGGTCTCGCCTATAAATAGCTTCCTCAAATTCGCTGAAAGATATACATGTATACATAGAGACGTGCATATACTGATATTGAGAGAGAGGCTGGTCTGAAGCAACTACAGAGTAAATCCAGGAGAACTCCAAGCAGAGAATTCTTCCAATTCTCGAAGCTGAAGCTCTGTGCAAAGGTCAATTCTACTGGGAAAGCAAGCCTGAGAGGGAAGCTTTCCTCTCCACCACATCCACAAGCCGGCAAGCGTAAATCTCCGATCGGGATCTGTGTCAAGACATTGACACTCTTTCCGTATTTGTTTCTATTCTCTATTTCATCCTTTGTATTCATCTTCTTTAATCCTTCATTCATAAAATGTATCAAACGTTTAATTTTAGAATTAAATGTTATCATCGTCACCATTATCATCTCTTTGTCTCATTCCATATATTCATAATCCATTTTCTTCATGATGTGTTCTTAATCTTCGTGTTAAAAAGCGAGAATTAAGCGAGTGAGTTAATTTGTGTTAAGGAATTAATTAAGTTTAGCTGAAGCATGCTTAACGACATCTTCACCTATGAGAGCAGAAGTGAAGATGTTATTCCGCCTATCGAGATAAGGTTGGAAGAATGCATTAACTAAAGCAAGAAGTATTTCCAAAAATGGAAGCAACTTTGCGTTCATCACGTTCATTTCTGTTTCACCATAGACATATGGGAATGCGGCTGATCTCTAAGAGGTGTACGCCAAGGGAAAGCGAAACCTTAGTTGCGTCCTTAACATGATTAACAAACTTGCGATGTTTTTACTTTTTACTCTTTCTCTTTCTGCCTCATTCATAAGACTTGCCATCGCATACATCAATTCTTTTGTACAACTTCACAGTTAGTCCTCGACCTCAATATCATGTATCATATATCATAGTAGTTTAGGGATTTACTTTACAATGCATTTTTATTTTATCAACGCATTTTTACTTTCATCACAATTTATATTTCTGTATAAATCAACATTCTTTATTCATTATTAAACCCGGTCGCATGTATCACATAAGTATCGCATTAACGACAACAATCTCCGTGTTCGACCTCGGATCACACTGAGAAACTTGCATTGGAATTATACTTGGTTTCAGTGCAAGGAAACTATGACACGCACTACTTCATCGCATACTACGAGCATATCACTATCAACGCATACTCTTAGAACGTAGTATCGCATAAATTATCTTCATCGTAAAGCACTTGACCGAATTTAGCACATCATTCATTTCAACATCACAGTGCATGCATGATAAAGGAAAATAATCTCTTATCATTACAGTGACCAGTTTCGCTGACTCAATATGCCTACCATTTTAAGGATTCATCTGATTGGGGAGCTGGGAATACGGCTACACAATAAGGAATTCTCTCCTTCCCGATTGTTAGATTAAGTAGATAAATTGCTCCCTTAAGGACTGATTCCGGGTCTTAAACAATATGACACCATGTAAACTTGTACACTGCTGAATTGATTTTTTCTAAATAAGCATATATGGATATGGACAATGATGAATGTGAATCATACAAGCTCATGTTGCCATAAACTTGATGACTTGGAAAGATGGAGATGGAGTGTGGATGTTATGCTTATTTACACTTTATGCGATACTACTTCTAGATGTATGCGTTATTAATGAAATGCTTGTAGTATGTTATGCGTTGTCACAAGTTTCCTTGCACTGAAACCAAGTATAATTCCAACGCAAGTTTCTGAGAGTAATCCGAGGTCGAACATAGGGATTGTTGTCGTTAATGTGTTACATTTGTGATATATGCGACCGATTTTTACAATTAATAAAGATTGTGTTTGTAAAGAAAGGTAAATTGCGGTAAAGTAAAATTGTGCAGATAAACTAAAGTTGCAGTAATAAAATAAATTGTGATAAAAATAAACCTAAGCTAACAAGATGCAAGATACAAGATACATGCTATACATGATGCTAAGTTCGAGACTGACCGTGAAGTTTATACAAAGGATCATGGTATGCAATGGCAAGTCTTTATAGATGAATTAGAAGGGGAAAGAATAATTAGTACAAACATCACAAGGTTGTTAATTGCGTTAAAGATATAACTAAGGTTCCGCTTTCCCTTGGCGTACACCTCTCGGTGATCAGCCGTTTCCCATATCTCTATGGTGAAACGGGGATGAACGTGATGAACGCAAGGTTGCTTCCATCTCTGGAAGTAATTCTTGCTTTAGTTAACGCATTCTTCCAACCCTCTCTCGATAGGCAGAATGGCATCTTCACTTCTGCTCTCACAGGTGAAGATGTCGTCTAGCATGCTTTGACTAAACATAATTATTTCCTTAACCCAATTAATTTACTTGCTCAATTATTGCTAATTATCTAAGGGAATAAGAAAACATCGTAGAGAAAGTGAAATATGGAAGAACAAAAATAGGCAAAGAGATGGAGATGGAAATGATCATAACATTTAATTATAGAATTAAGTGTCTGATACATGGTGTGAATGATAGACTAAGAAGATGAATACAAGTGATGATGAAGAGATAGAGACAAATACAGAAGAGTGTCAACGTCTTGACACAGATCTGGATGGTGGATTTGCTTGTCGGCGTGTGGAGTGTATGAACAGAGGAGTTTCCCTCTCAGGCTTGCTCGTCTGGTAGAAGTGACCTTCGTACAGAGCTTCAACGGTGGGGATCAGAAGGATTCTTGTCCGGAGACTAACCTCTCGGACTTGTCTCTTAATTCTTCCCAGATCTACTCTGATTAGTCGCTCAACCAGTCTCTCTCTCAGATCAGTATATACACTTTTCTCTGTATTCAAGCATCCTTTTTCAGTGGAATGGCTGGAACTATTTATAGGTTAAGCTTTGACTCTCTGCATTGTGGTCCCCACTTTATTCTTCAGGTAGTTTTGGAAATGGTGGAGTGAATATTTCTACTGTTACGCAATCAATCCCGTCAGAAATGCACAACGGTCAACTGTACACGCGTCAGAATCTGCCGCATTTGCGTTGCTCTTTCACATCTTCGATCGTTTGCCCGCATGCAGTGTTTTTTTTATTATCGCATGCGGTTGAGATTGCATTGGTCGCTTAGCTCTTGATCGATTGTCGCATGCGCCGTCATTGCATTGATTGTCTCTTCATTATTGAGTGATGGGCGCAATGCAACGTAGATGGGTTGTTCAGTTTATCTTGAGGCATGAACGCATACGGTGACTTGATTTCCTACAAAACAAACTTAAAATATTTTTTTTTTACCATTGCAATGGTGTCAGTGGGTGTATTGACGGCAATTTATAATTCTTTCTTTTCTTAGCTAATTTCTATATAATTAACGCAACTTTCCTTTCTTTTGGCCACAATATTTAAATAAAACAGTATAAATAACTTGTATTTCTACAAGTTATCACACCATACTCTCTCCTAGCTCGAGAGGGGTTCAGTTATAGTTGGACTATGACTAATTATTCATCAGAGGGATCAATGGTACTTAAAAAGTTAGATGTAACTATAGGAGTAAAGCGGTAATTTTGACCCAACTGTATTTACGAGTAATTTGTGAAAAGTCAACGCACTGTTGATTTGTTATATCCAATGAACACAAAAATATCTATAATATGAATAGTGCAGTTGTCGGTCTTTAGTGGAGTGATCGGCAATTAATAAAGGTTGATTAATTTAATTAAAGAGTTCAATTAATTAATCTCGTATGATTGGAGCTTCAATCTATAGGTTCATAAGGTCCCTTATTAGCTCAATAAGGATTAATGAGAATAAAATTAAATTTCGATTAATCTGAAATGTTCAAATTATTTGAAGAGAATTAATTGTAAATGATACAATTAATATAATGTATGTGATACATTATAATATAAAGTTTAATGAGAGAAATAAATATTTGAATATGATTCAAACACCAATAATATGAATATGATTCATATAAAAACTATAGGTTAAAATTAATATGAATATGATTTGTATTAATGCTATAGGTTATATGATAGAATAACAATCTATAGGTATATTATATGCGATGTAATAAACTATAGACTATATGCTACATGGGATATAACATATAATATGGATTTAGTTATATTAAATTAGTTTAATATAATTTAATTTATTTTGAATTTTGAATTCAAATTTATAACTCCTTGGGAGTTATTTTTCAAGTGGGAAGTTATTTTCCTTGATCTATCATATATGTAGTGTAGCAGAGAAAGAAGACGGATGTTTTTTATTTTTAATATGAAAAAATTGGTTTTCATTGATTACACTCATTCTCATCTCAATCTTCTTCTTCTCTGCAATTTTCTCTCAAGAGATGCACAACTCTCCCTTCGCAAAAATTAACATACAGAAGCCCACAACTCTATGTGATTCTCACCTTGAGAATAACAAGGAAGACATTGTGGTGGTGTCCCTATTACTGTGTTATTGTGTTCATGGTGCTGAGAATGGGAAAAGTGTTGAATCTATTCGTGTTCACCGAAAAGGAGGTGAAAAGATAGTTCTTCAAGATGTGCGTATCACAATCCCTTATCCTCTCTGTTAATTCAATAGTAAAGCGTGCTTAGGAAATTTTGTTTATCCTTCTACTTCGGGAATTCCATCCCTTCACTTTCATCCTCAAAATTTTTAATTCAAAACAAATCCTTGCATACTAAATTGTTACCTTGTCCTTTCATCCCTAACTACCTTCATCGATTATAATGGAGAGGCTCACCAACTTTCATGGGCCATTGATAACTAGTAGAAATATCAGTTATTATAAGCCTTTTATTTAGAATTATGAGGGCTAATAAGTAGAAAATGCGGTGATAATACTTAGAATATGCAAAAAATTGAGTTTTGCGTCAATTAGTACCTAAATCCTCACTGACCCCAATATTATGCATTACTCCGTGCCAAAGTGTCTATTTTTGTAGCTATCGCAGGAATCAAACGCATGCGTTGGAAATAAGCAATCGCAGAAAAATGCATGCACTGAAGCCAGGCGACCGCAAAGACAAACGCATGCACTGAAAATCGAGCTATTGCATAGACAAATGCTTGCGGTGATCGAATACGTCCATTGCATGGAAGTTGCGATGATCAAATGCATCCATCGCATGGAAGTTATGGTGATCGAATGCGCCTATCGCATGAAGTTGCGGTGATCAAGCGAATGCAGTGATCAATTGGAAATTGCGGCCACGGAGTGACAACCATAAAAGAAGAACGATCGCAAGATGGGTAGAACGTGTTGATACTTCAGCTGAGTCAAGCTTGAACGTATACCTTGGGAGTATCAACAAGATAAGATGATGTGACATTGCCCATACCGCAACAAAGGCAGCAGTGAGACATAACGCAATCATGATAGCTGTCGGCGTTTAAACCCTATAAATAGCCTCTTCGACCTTCATTTCAAAGTATCCGAACTTCTGCCTCAAGGCAAAGGTTTGTGATCATAGATGAGAGCTTGAGCAAGATTTTTAGTGAGAATTCTTCACCTCCAAAAACCAGACCGAGTGACGACCGGAGCTTTTGCTGAAGATAGAGCTCGAGAGAGACATCTCCACCATTCATCCATGGCACCACCGGCAGCCTTGACACAGAGTCCTTCATTTCTCTTCTACCCTCTATGTTGCATTTCTTGTCTATAAGTTAAATAGCCGCGTCTAACTGCCTGAGAAGGTAAAAGATAGAACGCACTAAAACAAAGTATGCATTGTTCCTAGAGATAGGCGCAATCTTATGTTCGACGCAACCATTCACTATAGAGATATAGTCATGCGACTGACCACCGAGAGGTGTGCGATGCGTTAGTGTGACGAGCTAGGATTCCTCGAGCAATTTAAGATAATAAACATTACTATGCGTTAATGGTTATTGTGTATCTATCTATTCTCATCGCAAGTCTTCTATTGCTCAATCTATTTAGATAAGAGTAGGAGTAGTGTGTAAATCCATTAAACTTTTTCTTTTTATTTTTCTTTTCATCGCCTCAAACGCATTACTTCACAAGCATTATTGAGTGATGAGTCCCTGTGTTCGACCTCGGATTACCCCGAGAAACTTGCGTTCGCACTATACTTGGCGCAAGCGTAAGAAAACTTGTGATAGGAATGTGTGGTCATTGCATACTAGATTAACGCATTTTCACTCCAATGCATGACCTCTGACACATGGGCATAAATGCCTAGCTTAAGCCATGTCTAACGTAAGATTGCATACGCAACCCCATCTCTAAAATAATTCTCTTTCCAAAAGCCATGCATATTTCCTCTTCATACAAGCAATGCCTCCAAAATCACAAAACTAAAACAACTATCTCCTACATCAATTTAGGACTTATTAGTCCTGCATATCCTCTAACCAATTGGGGCTTATTTCTATACGACCTCCATGTGGGCACCAAACTCAACCAACTCAACCATACGCAAGACAACATCAAAAGCTTGAGTGCCTGAATTTATCTTCTACACCTAACATTCCCTTTTCTAACAAGCAAAACATACTTCTACCCTTTTCATGCACCAAAATGATAACTTCAAATAGAGTATGCTAATCAGACATGGCTTAACAATCCTAATTCTAAATTAGCATGTTTAACAAAACTAAAGTTACAAATGAAAGCGAGAAAATTTAATCATAATTAGCACCATAATATAAGGGTCTAGAACGGGAAGTGTATCCTTTGCCACCGCCTCGGACCTTTCAACCTTGTGCTAAGTCATGGCACGTTCCATATCTCGCTACTGTTTTCTACTTGAACCTCTCCGATTTGAACTTGAAGATTGATCCCTACCACTTCCAGTAGGACTACCAAGGTATTTTTCAACCGTATGGCCTTCTTGCTTGCACTTGAAACATATCTCTGTGCTAATCAGACAATGCCCTGTCTGTCATTTTCCACATGACCTACATATGGGCCTATCTCTCCAGACTTCTCCTGACTCAAAATTTTGTTGTTGGTAGTGTTATAATGGTCCGACCGAACCCTGAAACTTCTACAGGGGCTCAAGAGCTTCTCGTTCTGACTTTCTTTTCTGACTTGAGGTAAGTCTCGTCCCAAATGACTTTAAACATTCATTCTCAGACTAGAAGTCCATCTCAACTACCAAACGAAGTATCTCTGCATGAGAAGTCAGCCTGAAAGCTCGCACAAACTCACGTATCTCACTTTTAAAGCCTTGGACAAATCTTTATGCTCTTTTAGCTTCCGTGGTGACCAATTCAGGGGCAAAGCGGAACAACTTGTCAAGTTCCTAATCAGACTCTTCAACAGTCACATAGCCTTGCTTTAGGTCTAAGAATTCTTGCATTGCTTAGCATTCCTCAGGCTAGCAAAGAAATACTTTGTGTAAAGGTGCTCCTTGAACTATTCTTATGTTATCAATCCAACCCCGGCATCTATCATCCTTTCAGTGGACTGCCATAGATTGCAGCATTATCAATGAGCAAGAAAACAACACATTTTATCTTTTGATCGTCTGGGAACTTCATGTATCGGAACATTGTCTCAATAGAAGACAACCACAACTCTGCTTTAGTAGGGTCCTTCAATGACCAATTAAACATTCGAGGATTATACTTCCTGAAATCCCTCAAATACTTGGCTTCGTCGAATAGATCCTGCAAATTCTGTTGTGGAACAAGGTCTTGAGGAGCAGGAACCTCCTAAGGCAATGCCCATTGGACTAAAACCTCCTCCACTATACTCCTAAATCTTTCTTCTCGCTGGATGATGCATTGTAAATGGTGATGCAAATATGGTGTGAGCTGCGGTGATGTGTTATGCGTTACATAAGCAAGTTTTCTTAATATGACCCAAGTATAAGCCTCACTAGGTTTCCTGGTAAGTCCAGGGTTGAACATAGGGACTACTGAGTAAATATGCGACAGTTAATTTTTTATTCCCTTGCGATGGTGAAAACAAATAAGTTGGATGGTGTTTTGATTAAGTATATTTCCTATGCGACGGAGTTCGAATAAAGAGTTAATGAAATCGAGAATTGCAATGAGTATGGGATGAACGGATTGAGAAGGGGTTTAGCTAACACTTCCTAAGATTACGTTCAAGTTATGCGATCATGCTACACAAAACAACAGCATGTCATCTCTCAATGCAAATGCCATAATTCCTATTTCTAGGAACATGCGATGTTACGAAAATGTCGATAGGACTTATGTCTAAGCCTCTATTCTTGTTTATGCGATGATGAATGATGCACACAAACACAAGGTGACTGCATACTATCATATCCTACTTCTAGGGTGCATGTGATGCATTAATAGCAATAAAACTTATGTCTAAGTTTCCATCTCTTGCTTATGCAATTCTAATCTGACTCTCTCAAGCCTAGATTCTAATCTAACTCTCTCAAGTCTATATTTTATCTTTAGACTACTCTCTCAAGTATCTCTAAAGGGTGAATGATGGATACATAAGTCAAGATGATCGCATAAAGTGTAAATCTTAGGTCATGCTAGCTAAGTACTTCTCAACCCATTCGGAAATTTAGCTACTCATGCGAAGTATGGAGAGATTGAACATAAGTTGAAATGATATTTCCATTTTCTATAAATAAAATACAGAATACAAAATAGCAATGGAATGTAGAGATAAGAAGCCCTGTAGCAATGTCTTGCTTCCCGTGGCCTTTCACACTGTCTTTTTCACTTCAACTCTGTCCAGATGAATATCCTTGTTGTCACAAGTGGTGGCCCTCTCTCCCTTTGTAGCGCTTCCCGGTAGTCTCTCGATCTTCTTGGGGATGATATCTCGGCTTCTTCGTCTCTTAGCTCGTCTCCGTCTTCTAAGTATAAGTATGAACAGTCTAACGGCTCTCTATCTTGTATATGATCTAACTTGTTAACCTGGTGGCCTTCAGTATTTATAGAGCTCAAGGTGAAGAAGGTTTTCTCTCTAATGGTTGCAATGATGGGCAGTCATTAAATCTCCTGCTCTGATACGCCGATTAATGGACACTGAAAGTTTAGTGTACTTGCTACAGCGTGGCTTTTACGGCTTGTGAACTAAATTCGAATTCGACTATCATCGGCTTTTCCGTCCCATCATGATCTATTATGTTGTCACCTTGATGCGCAGTCTTTATGCGGCCACCTTCTTGAGCAACTTCTCACGATCGCATACGATCGCATGACTTTGCGATCGCAATCTTTCAATGCGCACGAACGTCTAATTCCTTGGATCGCAATTTTACTTGTGCCAACGCATTTTTCCTGCACAAAATAAGCAAATTAGCTGCTTTTATGTGATAGGCGCATGCGATCGCAATTTTCTCAGTTTAACACTTTTGGACATAATTTTGTATAGTTTTATCGTCCCATTCCCTCATTGTTTACTTATTTGTGCTGTAATAACGTGCATTTCTACCCGTTATCACTAGACTATCATTACAACAAGATCATCCTCGATGACAGGTGCATCAGAGGTTAGGTGTACTGATGTCTGTTCTTCATTCTCAACAACATCTTCAACGAGTGGGTGACATCCATCCTTTCTACTAGTTCTTCCTTCTTGACCATCCCTTCTTGCACTTTGGTGTGGTGGCATTTTCTAACATTCACAGTCGACTTCTTTCAATTCTCAGACAAGGAAATGGTCTAATACTACCTTTTAAGAAAATAGGCAAGAATTTTAGAACTTCTAAGTAAGAGACATACCTAGCGAGGAAAGTATCCGTAAATGGCCATAAGGGGCACATATCCTAAACTTACATCATAAGTCAACATATAGAACCTAAAACTTAGGTTTTGATACCAACTGTAATAACGCGACTCTTCAAGATCTCTACATGGGTTATTACTTCATAATTACACATTTAAAACCCAAACATTTTGACCATTGAGGAAAATTTATTAAAATAATAAAGACAAATTTCCAAAAAAAAAATTATAAAGTTTAATAAATAAATAAACAACTTTTGTTCGGAGCCCCCAAAGATAGTTAAGAAACAAAAATAACAATCAGACTGATAGAGTTTTCAACCTAACATCGAGTTATAAATCAAAACATTCAAATAACTTGAAAATATAGACTGAGCGGAAGCGATTTTCTTGTTCCATATGACATGGTCACGAGTCTCTCTTGTCACTCGTCGGTTCCTATCCTTACTTGAAAAACATAAAATAAGAAAGGCTGAGTATGAAATACTTAGTAAGTGACTCCTTACTGGGGCCATTTGGATGATCTATTCAACACAATCTAACATTGGCATAATGTACATATCATAGCATTGCATGGCATAGGTATAAAATAGTGAACTCGAAGGTCTACAAGAACACAAGACATGGTGTAGGTAGTGATCCTGTAGGAACACAAGACATAGCATAGGTAGTGAATTTAGTAGTTCACAATCATAAAGTGTACATAGCTCATTAGAAGAGTTAACAGCCATTCCATAGCCTAGCATGCACACAACAGCCACAGAGGCTTAAACATAAAATCATAGTCCATGGCTATCCAACATATTCATAATATTCTTGGTATCACATAGCTTAGTAGATCATTCCACCAATCATTAGCATGTTTTTATGGTACCATCAAGTTCACATTTTTATTTA